>NC_069504.1:525349716-525649716 GCF_027579735.1 Bombina bombina
CACATCACCTAATATGCTTAATTGGTAGTAGGCTTTCGAGCCTATACAGCTTGGAGTAAGACAACATGCATAAAGAGGATGATGTGGTCAAAATACTCATTTGCCTAATAATTCTGCACTCCCTGTATATATATATATATATATATATATATATACATATATATATATATACACATATATATATATATATATATATATATATATATATATATATATATATATATATATATATATATATACATATATATATATATACATATACATACACATACACACACAGTGCCCTCCACTAATATTGGCATATTGGCACCCAGGGTAAATATGAGCAAAGCAGGGTGTGAAAAATTGTCTTTTAATTTTTTTGTTAAAAAAAAAAAAAAAAAATACTCTGCATTCATGGATATCAAACAATTGCAAACACAACACAGGTTTATAAAAAATAAATAATAATCTTTGTTAAGCAGATGTGTGGTACAATTATTGGCACCCTTTTAGTGAATACTTTGTGCTACCTCCCTTTGTCAATATAACAGCTCTGAGTCTTTTCCTAGAATGCCTGATGAGGTTGAAGAATACATGGCAAGCGATATGAGACCATTACCCCATGCAGCATCACTCCAGATTCTTCAAATCTCAAGGTAGATGCTGGTGAACTCTCCTCTTCAGTTCCCCCAATGGTTTTACATGGGGTTCAAGTTAGGGGACTTGGATGGTCATGGCAGGACCTTGATTTTGTGGTCAGTAAACCATTTTTGTGTTGATTTTGATGTATGTTTTGGATCATTGTCCTGCTGGAAGATCCAACCACGGCCTATTTAAGGCTTTCTGGCAGAGGCAGTCAGGTGTTTGACTAATGTCAACAGATATTAAATGGAGTCCATGAAGCCATATATCCTAAGAAAATGGTCCTCTGGCAAAAAAACAGCCCCAAAACATTTAAGAGCCACCATCATATGTAACCATGGGCATGAGGTACTTTTCCATATGGCTACCCCTCTGTGTGCGCCAAACCCACCTCTGGTGTTTATTGCCAAAAAGCTCTGTTTTGGTTTCATCTGACCACTGAACCCAATCCTATTTGACGTTCCAGTAGTGTCTGGCAAACTAAAGACGCTTGAGTTTGTTTTTGGATGAGAGTAGAGGCTTTTTTCATGAAACCCTTTCAAACAACTTGTGGTGATGTAGATGACATCGGATTGCAGTTTTGGAGACTTTCTGACCCCAAGACGCAACTTCTGCATTTCTTCAGCTGTGATCCTTGGAGATATTTTGGCCACTAAAACACATCCTCTTCCAGGTTGATTCAAAACATTTTCAGTGGACTGAAATTTCTTAATTATTGCCCTGATGGAGGAAATGGGCATTTGCAATGCTTTTGCTATTTTCTTATAGCCACTTCGCATTTTTTTCAAGCTCAACAATCATTTGCCGCACATCACAGCTATATTCCTTGGTCTTACCTATTGTGATAAATGGCCTATGTGCTACCTCATAGTTATACACCTGTGAAACAGGAAGTCATGGTTGAACTATTTCCTGTTCTTAGTCACCCATATTTACTAAAAAAAAAAAAATATATCAATAGGAATATACTTCAAATATATTTTTCTCATACACATATATTTAACTAAGATTTTTTTTTTGGATAAACCTGTGTTGTGTTTCCAATTGTTTGATATCCATGAGAGCAGAGTATTGTGTATTTTTTGAACAAAAGATAAAAAAAGGTTAAACAATAAAGACCATTTTTCACAGCATTCCTTCATTGCTCATATTTACCAAGGATGGCAAGATTAGTGGAGGGCACTGTATATACAGTACTGTGCAAAAGTCTTAGGGAACCTGGCTCTCATAAACCTAAATGGAATGGAGCCCTAATAAATGTAATTGCCAACACCTGTATTTGTCCTACTATTTCATGTAAAAATGACTGTTGTGAAAAAGGTCTATTACACCAGGTTTGTGCAAGACATGCTTGACCATTACATATACATGGGGTATGAGTTTAATTCATTGGAAGCTTGCTAATAAGACCAACTTTTAATCACATCATTCCATTCAAAAAGCCAAAGAACACAGAATTTGACATAAAATCATACTTTTGCATCAGCAAGGCCACTCTCAAAGAGATTTGAAGATTCAGGAGAGGTCAAGGGAAAAAAACAAAAATTTATGCTTACACCTGATAAATTATTTTCTTTCCAGTCATGGAGAGTCCACAAAATCATTCTAATTACTAGTGGGATATTCACTCCTGGCCAGCAGGAGGAGGCAAAGAGCACCCCAGCAGAGCTGTTAAGTATAACTTCCCTTACCCATAACCCCCAGTCATTTGGCCGAAGAGAACGGAAAAAGAAGATAACACAAGGGTATAGAGGTGCCTGATGTTTGTACAAAAAAACTGACGTCTGAATATAGACAAGGGCAGGTCGTGGAATCTCCATGCCTGGAAAGAAAATAATTTATCAGGTAAGCATAAATTTTGTTTTCTTGCCTATGGCATGCAGAGTCCACAAAATCATTCTAATTACTAGTGGGGACCAATACTCAAGCTAGAGAACACCGAATGAAAGGGAGGGAGAACAAAACAGGAAGGCCTAAACAGAAGGCACCACCGCTAGAAAAACCTTTCTCCCAAAGGAAGCCTCAGACTAAGCAAAAGTATCAAATTTATAGAATTTGGAAAAAATATGCAAAGGATTTGCTCCACAGATGCTCCATACTTAGAAGCCCAAGACGGAGAAAAAGTCCTAGTGGAATGAGCCGTAATTCTCTCAGGAGGCTAATGTCCAGCTGTCTCCTATGCTAAACAGATAACACTTCTCAACCAGAGAAAAAGAGCAGAAGTGGCCTTCTGACCCTTACGCTTACCAGTGAAAAACAACGAACAGGGCAGAAGACTGACAAAAATCCTTTAGGTGCTTGCAAATAAAAGAATTTGGCACATACCACATCCAGGTTGTGTAACAGACGTTCCTTCTGAAACACTGCAAACACGAACAGATGAAATAGCCAGTAGAACTCGACATATAGGCTCAAAAGGAGCCTGCTGCAAAACCTTAAGAACAAGGTTAAGACTTCATGGAGGAGCAATAGGTCTCAACACAGGCCTGATTCTGACCAAGACCTGAACAAAAGATTGCATAAACGTCTGCCAGATTTTCAAAGAATAGACAGTGTAGAAATCCGACCCTTCAGAGTACTGACTGACAAACCTTTCTCCAGGCCCTCCTGAAGAAAAAACAGAATGCGAGGAACCCTCGCCCGACTAAGAGAAATTATTCGATCCACACCAATACAGGTATTTACGCCATACCTCATGGAAAATCTTACGAGTAACAGACTCATGAGCCTGAAGCATAGACTCAAAGACTTCCCCAGAAAAACCACTCCAAGCCAAGACTAGGAGGAAGGGACCCTAAAATAGAAGATCCTACCTCGAAGGCAACCTCCAAGGGGAAGAGATGACATCTTCACCATATCCGCGAACCAGATCCTGCGTACCCACGCTGAAACTATTAGATCACAGACGCCCCCTCCTGCCTAATACGAGTAAAGACTCGAGGAAGGTATGCCAGACAGAAAGTCCAAGGCACCGCCAGGGCATCTATTAGACCGGCTTGTGGAGCTCTAGATCATACTTTGGAAGCTTTCCGTTTAGACGAGATGCCACCAGATCCAAATCTGGAACCCCCCACCTGAGGGTATCATTACAAAAAACCTCTGGGCGGAAAATCCAATTCCCAAGATGAAAAACTGCTTCCCAGTAGGCCACCCCTGGGAAGTTGAGAGCAGAGAGTAGACAATCGTGAGCCTCCGCCCTCTGGAGATGAGTTACCTCCTTCATGGCTAATGAACTACTAGATTCTCCCTGGAGGATGATGTACACCACTGAGGTGATGTTGTCCGATTGAAATCGGATAAACCGGACTGAAACTAGTTGATGCCAGACTGATAAAACATGAAAAATTGCTCCAAACTCTAGGATGGATAAGGGAGGAGAAGACTCCTCACAAGTCTATAGACCCTGAGCCTTCAAAGAACCCCAACTGCTCCCCAGCCGGAAAGGCTGGCGTCTGTAGTCACAATAACCTAGGTTGGTCCCAGGAAGCATGTACCCTGAGACAGAAGGACCTGCAAAAACCACCAAGATAGAGTCTCTTGGTAAGGGATCCAAAACTATCTTCTGCGATAGGTACGAGAGGACTTTGTTCCATTGTCCATTTTATATTTTATTTTTTTATTGAGGCATAAATGAAATACAACAGATAACTGACATAAAAATAGGAAAGATACAGTAATCTCTATGTCTCCAAATAGAATACAGTTTGTTGGAAAACGAAAATAATAAACACAAGTTAAAAATAAACCTAATTTTTTCCATTTTTCTTATTTTGATATCAATGATTTCTGAACATGTCCAAGCTTATTTTGAAATGAAACATTCTGTAAATATATAGAACTTGTTTTGTAACATGAATAGAATTAAAGAGTGTTTCATGAATACCCAAACTACTTAGAAAAAGAAACAATAAACAGTGGATCCAATTATAAGTGCTGTCAGAGTATAAGAGTATATGTAAGATCCATGCAAGCCTGGGAATAAGACTAGGGACTTATTCTCTTTCACAAAATGTCATGAATCCCATATATTCAATATGTTGTTACAAGTAGATAACCAGGAATGAAAGAGAATCCATATGACTACTCATAAGATATATATAAATTAGTATATGATTATAAATGCGGTATTTAACGAGAAAAAAACTTGCAAAACACTGAGCATAATTACAAATCTCAGAGTTTATAGGTGGATGGGGGGGATATGTTAGCTGGACTCTATACATGAATGACCTATATGAGTTACTATAATGGGTACGTATGGTAACAGAAATCAGATATAAGCTACTTAAAGGGAGCAATGTTTTATATTAAAAATACTGGTAAACAAAACAAAGTACAGAGCGCTGCCTCGGCCGCTGGCAACCCCTCCGCGTTCTATGAATCAACAGCATTATTAAAAGTAAGGTGTGTGGCTACCTTAACCCCTTCAAAAAGATAGGGCATAGAGCCTATTAATAGATGTGATAATAGTAAGCTTGTTATATTCCCTCTACTGAAATAGGAATACATAGAGAAATATAACCTAAGTAAGAGTAACCATAGGATTTTAGCTATATAGTACTAAAATGACCCATAGCAATGTCATGTAATCAGGCAGTCACAGTCTAACTCGATATATAAAATGACCATGAGGACAATAAGATGACTAAAACACATATAACAAAAACTGGCTAGCTTCTGTATCTAACATCAAACATAAATATCTTCGGTGACGGTAATTGGTATATGACATAAAACCCTTAGAAGATCTATGGCATCAGATTTAAAGCAGAGAGTCTAAATGATTGCCACAATAAGCTCCATACGCATCCAAAATATTATCAGTTAAATCTACTAGCAAGGCTTTCTACCATCATATACTAGACAACCCTGCCATGTGGACACGGGCCCTATGTCCCATGGCAAGGAAAAATATAATATTAGGCATATGTGCATATATGATAATTGAATAGACTTTTATCTTGATGTGCCTTGAACATAAGAATAGAATCTAACCGATATAGTAGGCAGGTGATATATATAATTGCAAGCTAAACAAACTTGCATCAGGTTAATGACCATCATAAGGTCTGCATATATATTATAACATAAAAAACTTGATTTTGTCCCTCATAAAGTCCACCATAAACATACAGGACATAATTAAAAAGTTAAGTACAGAAATGGTATCAAGGCAGAGCACTGATTGTAGAGCTTACTCCCACGCCGTTTAACCAACTCCTGTCACAGGATCTGAGTAGAAGAGTCCTTGTTTGGCAAGCTCTAACCAATGCCGCACCTGAAGTCAGCCTGTCTAGAGCAGGGGTCGCCAACCTTTCGGACCTCAGGGACCACTAAACTCACAATTTTGAATCCCGTGGACCACTAAAATGATTTTTTATAAAAAGGTACAAACCTCTATAGCAGAGCTTTCCAAACTTTTCATGTTGATGACACACTTTTTAGAACTACATCATTTCGTGACACAGTAATTCAGTTGAACTAGCAAACAGGAGGTTAAACTAACTTGTTTTAAGAGATACGGACACATACATAAATTTTATAAAAACAAAATGTATTTACAAGTAACAGTATGTATGTGCAAGAATTAAAAAAAAGTTTTAAAACACTTACTTACTACCTTAATGGGATGTATGAGGTTGATGGGATGAACAAAGTTTCTGAATATTTGGTGGAATATTAGATAAAAGACACTTGCATTTCATCAAGCAGCTGTCCCACTCACTGACTACACATGCAGTCACAAGACGATTGAGGAGACTACACGTGCAGTCAATGTGCCATCAAAGCCGCTAATGGGAATAGTTTCCGTTCCGCTAAGCTGCTCCAATAAGTTAAGCTGATCTGTGACCAATCATGTGTCAACCATGTGATAGGCGTAGCAGGCAGGCGGAAAGTCGGAAACCCCACAAAAAATTTAAAAAAATAAAAAAATTTTAGTGTTGAAGCAGGGACACACCTACACACTGCAGCCGACACAATAATGTGTCACGACACAGAGTTTGCAAAGCACTGCTTTATAATGTGTGTGTATATATATATATATATATATATATATATATACACACATACACACACACGCATACTGTACATAACTAGAAAAAAAAAGAATTATCTTTAAAAGGACCACAAGACTTCCAAGTTACCTCCCCAGTTATGAATTATTCAAAACTACTTATGATCATGGACAGACGTTTGAGTCATAAATTAAGTTTATATCAGAAAGCTCTCAATATGGATGTGAGCTTACCACGACTGATGTTACTGGCAATTACTATAATACTGGAGGGATATGGCTGATCTGCTGGATGGCAATTAATGGAATTCAGGTGGAATGGCTTTGTGTGCTGGAAAATTATTAGAATAAAAAATAATTAATATTTAATTTTAAAAAAAAGAAAATGGAGGGGAGGAAGACAAACAGTGATGTAAGTCCATCTGAAGGAATTAGGAAAACAACTACAAAGAGACAGATAAAGGGGAGAAAATAAATGAAATCTAAGAGAGAATTTTTTTTTAAGATTTTCTTTTTTTATAAACTATAATTTCACTATTTCAAGCCAAGACTATATCAACCTCTCTGAGCAGCGCGCCGGGCAGGAGGAGTTAAATATACAATCTAGCTACGCAAGTTGCGCAGTACTACGCAACGTGCGTAGGGAAATTGTAATTTAACTCCTCCGTCGGTTTTCACTGATGTCCAGCCAGGCACTGTAGGGAGTTGCGGTGCGACGAAGGTGACACCATCAGAGAAGATTAATTCTTGCTTGATGGTGTCAGGGACCACCAACATCTTCTCGTGGACCACCAGTGGTCCACGGACCACTGGTCTAGAGGACGGTGGGGAAAAGTAATGCAATAGATATTGGAAAAGTAGGTGTCCAACCTCATTCCATCCCTGTACTACAAATCCTCTGTTGACAGGAGAATCCTGTATGTACCAATCTTCTTTTATGCCCACATAATTTAGGATACTAGCTGTACCCAGCTCCAGCTGTTCTACAAGAGGGAGGGCAACTGTACGAACATTGGGAAAAAGTAGGTCACGGAGCGCTACACATGGCAGTTCTGAAGCGCTATCCTTCATGCCCAGCGACATCTTCGCCGATTCCTTAAACACTGCCCCCTGATTACAATCAGGACTCACTGGGACAAGCTCAGTAAACATCCCGGTTGAGACTGAATCTGAGCCTACCGGGTCTTGAATAGGAGAGTGGAGTGCTTCTTCTATAGATTCCAGGAATCTTATGTGATGCATATCCAGCAAGTCAGACAATGTTGTGAGAAATGTGAAAGGCTCCATTGGCGCTGCCAGATACTTGGTATTTTTGAAAACTTAGAGAATTGCTAGAGCTAGGCCAATGCAGCTAGTGCTAAGAAGTGCTGTGTTGTAGTTAAAAACCTCTGTTGCATGTTTTCAGACCTGAGAAGATTAGACGATATGCAGATCACTGGGATACTGCCCTGAAATGTTTACAAGATCATTATCTCCCTTAAATTTTTGTTTTAGCACTGCACAATGTCCCTCATGTTAGATACATTGCCCTCGGCTGTATAACTTGCAGTGGGCCTTTGTCAGGATAGTATGTGTGAATGTAATGGTTTGTTATATGGGACTTTGCCATTCACCACTTTCCCTTAATGTATGACCGTGTACTCACTGGTTCACTAGGGGTTGTCCCTTTGATTCCTGCATTGCTAACGGGCACAATCTCTTCATGGACTCCTACCATCACGGCCGGGTCAACCGCATGGCTCTTCAAGATGGTGGCCGCACGCCCTGCACTATTAAGCTCCCTAAGTGCGTTGCAGCTAGATGAGTGATTCGGGCTCGCTCTAATTGTCACTTCAGTTGCTTTAGTGCTCAAAGAATTGTTGGGTCTCTACTAGAGTTAGCGATGGAGGTTTGGTCACTTCTTTGCTCACTGCCTTACACAGAGCTGCTGTATTAAGCATCCTACTCCATGTTCCTCCAGGCTCCGCCCCCAGACCAATTACTTTTATACATAGAGTCAAAAATAGAAGAGAAAGACAAAAGGAAGGGAATTATCTAACCTCCATCAGAAATAATCCTCATGGACAGAGAATCTATAATCGTACCTAAAACACACCCTGGTGTCTGGCACCAAGAAACTCTACTGCAGAGTCACTTTCCCGTGTAAATGAGAATAAACAACATCTAATTATGAGATCTTATTAACTGAAAAGATGACGCCTTAACCAAGAGTCGTCCAGGTATGGCGCCTCTGCGATTCCCTAGATCTGACCACCACTGCCAAAAGGATCCCGCAGCATGGCCAAAGGGAAGGGCAACAAACTGGAAAGTCAGCCCAGAAAGGCAAAACCGCAGAAATAGAAAAAGTTCCCAGAATATGAGAACAAGAAAAACGCGTCCATAATAGACATGAACCGACCCTCCTGAACCAAAGGAAGAATGGAACAAATAGTCTCCTATGAAGGACGAACCTTAAGTGAAGTTGTTGAGACACTTGAGGTCCAATAAAGGTCGGAAAATTCCCTTTATCTGGGGAACCACAAAAGGATTTGAATAAAAAACCCTGCTCCTGTTCCGATACAGGAACTGGGACAAACGCTCCTAGAAAAAATAGGTCCTTCATGTAGTGAAAAAAACTTTGACAGGCTAAATCTGCCCCTGGGGAGACAGGACTTGAACCCTATCTTGTATCCCTGGGAAATGACTTCCAAAGCCCAAGGATCTGGGACATTGTGTATTCAATACTTCCGAAAGAAGAAAAACCTGCTCCTTACTGTAACCAAGACTGTATAGAGGGCTGCTTCTATATGCTGACTAAAGTCATAGGAAGGATTAGGTTAGAGTTCCCTTATACCAAGGATGACTGGACCTCTATGAAATCCTAGATCGATCCATTGAAGTTACAAAGGGAACAAACATTATTAGAGGCCCTGATGTCAGAAAAGACTTCAAATAGGAAACAGAGAGTCTAGAAGACAACCTTAGTTAAAAAAAAACTTTAATTTTTTTTTAAACTCATGGTTGTTCTTCTCCACGTAAATCTTTAGAAAAAAGCAAAAGATTTAATCGATCTGAAGAGAAACCAGAGTATGGGAGGCAAAGCATACATGTCACAGACATAGCAATTATGATTGTATTCCTATACCTAAAATATAGAAATAAACAATTATAAAAAAATCACCTCCATCAGATAGAGATACATATAAGCCCCTATACATGAAATAGGATAGCATACATGTCACGGATATTAGTACAGATCCCCTCATATGAGAGAACTCAAAATATGGATCTCCAACATAAAGGAGAAGAGCCCCTGTACAAAGAAGATAACGTAGAAAAAAACGATATTATGTTATATTGCATCTGATACATAAAAGAAAAAAAAGAGACTCCACAGGGATCCCATATAATGTTCTATCTACTAGAGTAGTAGAAAAAAAAATCTGTTACCATCCACAAGTGGTTCAGAGAAGGTTTACATATAAATGACCTTTCCTATAGAAATTTCAAAACAATGAAAAATATCATTAATCACCACTAGATGGCAGTAGAAGACAGGAAAACTCAATACTAGAGTAAATCTGTCAAAAACAAACAAAGTGCATGGAAAGAAAATTTAACCCATTCCATCTCACCACTTCCACACATGAATAAAAACATTTATTCACCGCATATGTGAAATAAACATAAATAGAAAACCTCTGACTGTATGACCACTATTAATATACATCTAACATGGACTACGCTGACCTTAGAGACAGCAAATATAATAGTCAGAAAAAAACAGCACATAATATTACAGGGCCCAGAAGATTAGACATAATTAAACAAAGGCTCCGAAGATCACAAAACCTCTCCTAGGTTCAATGCAACAGCACGCCATGGCAGAGGTAAAAGAAATTTGAAGTGGGCATCGAATAAATATGACGTCCCTTAAACAATCTGTGAAAATCTGCATGGGAGCCTAACTTATAATGGGCTCAAAACAATTGGCGTGCAGTGCGATCGCCAAAGAAGCCGACTATCTCCAGTACCGGAGAAACATTCTTAAACAAGAGCCACACGCTGAAGTTGCTAGTATGCACATGCCTCCTTTTAGAGCCGCAATGCGGCCATTAACACCAGGACCCCCTAAGCACCCAAGGGAGACTTGCAAATGTGGCCATGTGCATGAATATCCCTCTTAATCGAGCGCCATTTAAAAAAAAGTGCTGAGGTAGTGAACCGTGAATGCGGACATCCATGCAAGTATTCACTTGTACGACAGTACAAATGTTCCCTTTCACAAGCGCTGTACTATACAAGCATCAAAAATTATAGCTGCATCATAAAATAAGTGACTAGGACTTGACTGAGAGAGGGATCTCCCTCTATCATTGACAAAACCCCAATCCGGTTCACCAATAAAGGAGTTATCCCTCTAAGAACCGGAACATCAGCCAAATAACAGTCAGGGAAAACTAGAAAACCTCAAATAAATATTTTACAGATACTCTTCACAAAGGGATTTACTCTATGTCAGCCAAGATTCAAGTTTAATAGGAACCGGAATCACAGATACCCTTCCCAAAGGGATTTACTCTAGCTAAAAATAAAAGGAGCAATTTTAAGAACCCCATAGTGCCTACCCCCACTGAGGGGTTAAATTAGAGAGGTAAAAGTCCCCCACCCTTAGTGAGAAGTCACCCCTCACTTAGACCACAAGCCATAGGGGGAATAAGGGATCCAGGGACTTACCAGTCTTGCATCTTTTTTAGTAGCCCCAGGTTTGGCAGAAAAAAACATCATCCTGACAGAGACCGTATTCAACTCTAGGGCAGGCACTGTATCTCCGGTGTAACAGAAACAGTTCTGACAGAGACCTGGAGAGAAAGGAAAAAACAGAGTAAACAACTCTGGTGTTCCACAGAAGGGTAGCATTAATGTTAGCATTTAAGCAAAGACAACCTTGCCGTCTTCTAACTGCTAAAAGCCACCATTACTCTTACTAAAGAGATTGACATGGACACAGCTTGACCCCAATCCTTGCTTGCAGGGAAAAGTACCCATTAAAGGATTACATTTCTTCAGACACCTTCTTCGCCATCCTCCAGTGATCAAGGCAAAGAGAATGACTGGGGGTTATGGGTAAGGGAAGTGATAAGTAACAGCTCTGCAGCGGTGCTCTTTGCCTCCTCCTGCTGGCCAGGAGTTAATATCCCACTAGTAATTAGAATGATTTTGTGGACTCTCCATGCTATAGAAAAGAAAATGGACTGGTAAGCCAAGAAAACCTTCAACATCTGATGAGAAGTTTCTCAGAGTTTCTTCTTTCAGAGATTGGAAGAAGTCCATTCGGACCTGGCTCAGCATCTGACAGCTTCATTGAGATGACAAGTTGACCCTTCTACAGTACAAAGAAGCTTGATCAGAATTGGTCTTTGTGTAAGGGTAGCAGCCAAGAATCCACTTTTTCGGAAAGGGTACAGGGTAAAAAGGCTAAGATATGCTAAAGCTCACAAAGATTGGAATAAAGATTAGTGGAAAATAGTATTATGGAGTGATGAATCCAAGTTTTTGGGTCCAATCATCGACAATATGTGAGAAGAAGAGTTGAAGAGAGATGGCCTTCAGTGAAACATGGTGGAGGGTCTTTCCTGGTTTGGGGCAGAATTTCTGCCAGTAGTGTTGGCGATATTGTCAGAATTTATAGGATCATTAAAGCTAAAAAGTACAGACAGGTTTTAATTCATCATGCCATTCCCTCTGGAAAGCGCCTTTTTGGGAATGGTTTTATTTTTCAGCATGATAATGATCCAAAGCACACTGCTAATGCAGTGAAATCATATTTGGAGAGAAAAACAGCTGATAAAAAACTGACAGCCATGGACTGGCCTCCACAGAGTCCAGACCTGAATTTTATACATGCAGTATGGGATCACCTGGAGAGCGAAAGAATCAAAAGACAACCTAACTCCAAAGAAGAACTCTGGGAAGTGCTGAAAAAAGCCTGGTATAATACACCAGAAGAGTTCAAAATGTTCTTAGTGCCAAGGGAGGTCACACTAAATACTGATTTTTGCATGAAGAAGCCATTTTGTTCTGAAAAACAAAATTTAAGCTTACCTGATAAATTTCTTTCTTTCCGGATATGGAGAATCCACAACGTCAATTACTAGTGGGAATATCACGGCAAAGCTGTTAAGTGTCACTCCCCTACCCATAATCCCCAGTCATTCGACCGAAGGGAAATGGAAAAGAAATAACACAAGGGTGAATAAGGTGCCTGAGGTTTAGTCAAAAATAACTGTCTTAATAAAGGGTGGGGTCGTGGACTCTCCATATCCGGAAAGAAAGAACTTTATCAGGTAAGCATACATTTTGTTTTTTTTCCTAAGATATGGAGAGTCCACAACGTCATTCAATTACTAGTGGGAACCAATACTCAAACTAGAGGACACAGAATGAACAGGGAGGGAGAACAAGACAGGCAGACCTAAACAGAAGGCACCACAGCTTGAAGAACCTTTCTCCCAAAAGAGGCCTCAGCCGAGGCAAAAGTATCAAATCTGCAAAAAGTATGCAGAGAGGACCAAGTTGCAGCCTTGCAAATCTGTTCCACAGAAGCTTCATTTTTGAAAGCCCAAGAGGAGGAGACAGCCCTAGTGGAATGAGCCGTAATTCTCTCAGGAGGCTGCTGTCCAGCAGTCTCATAAGCAAAACGAACTGTACTTCTCAAACAGAGGGAAAGAGAAGTAGCAGTAGCCTTTTGACCCTTACGCTTTCCTGAGAAACAAACAAACAAACAGGGCAGAAGACTGGCGAAAATCTTTAGTCGCCTGTAGGTAGAATTTTAGAGCATGCACAAAATCCAAGTTGTGCAACAGAAGTTCTTTATGAGAGAAAGGATTGGGACAGAGAGAAGGAACAACAATTTCCTGATTAATATTTCTATCCGAAACCACTTTCGGAAGAAAACCCAATTTAGTACGAAGAACCACCCTATCCGCATGAAAGATAAGGTAAGGCGAATCACACTGCAAAGCAAAGGAGTTCTGAAACTCTCCGAGCAGAAGAGATAGCAATAAGAAACAAAACCTTCCAAGATAGCAACTTAAAGGGACACTGAACCCAATTTTTTTTCTTTCACGAATCAGATAGAATATGCAATTTTAACCAACTTTCTAATTTACTCCTATTATCAAGTTATCTTAATTCTCTTGGTATCTTTATTTGAAAACCAAGAAAGTTTAGATGCCGGCCCATTTTTGGTGAACAACCTGGGTTGTTCTTGCTAATTGATGGATAAATTCACCCACCAATAAACAAGTGTTGTCCAGGGTCTGAACCAAAAATTGGCTGGCTCCTTAGCTTAGATGCCTTCTTTTTCAAATAAAGATAGCAAGAGAACTAAGAAAAATTGATAATAGGAGTAAATTAGAAAGTTCATTAAAATTGCATGCTATCTGAATCACAAAAGAAAAAAATTGTGTTCAGTGTCCCTTTAATATATCTATGGAATGCATTGGCTCAAACAGAGCCTGCTGCAAAACTTTAAGAACAAGATTAAGGCTCCAAGGAGGAGCAACAGGTTTAAACACAGGCCCGATTCTGACCAGGGCCTGGCAAAAAGATTGAACATCTGGCACATCCGCCAGACGCTTGTGTAACAAAATAGATAATGCAGAAATCTGACCTTTCAGAGAACTGACTGACAACCCTTTCTCCAGAACTTCCTGGAAAAAAGACAAAATTCTAGGAATCCTGACCCTACTCCAAGAGTAGCCCTTAGATTCACACCAATAAAAGGTATTTACGCCATACCTTATGGTAGATTTTTCAAGTAACAGGCTTGCGAGCTTGGATCATGGTCTCAATGACCGACTCAAAAAATCCACGCTTAGACAGAACTAAGCGTTCAATCTCCAAGCAGTCAGCTTCAGAGAAACAAGATTTGGATGGAGGAATGGACCCTGAGTAAGAAGGTCCTCCCTCAGAGGCAACCTCCAAGTTGGCCGAGATAACACCTTCACTAGGTCTGCATACCAGATCCTTCAAGGCCATGCAGGAGCTATTAGAATTACCGATGCTCTCTCCTGTTTGATACAAACAATTACTCGTGGAAGGAGCGCAAACGGAGGAAGCGGGTATGCTAGACCGAAATCCCAAGGAACCGCCAGAGCATCTATCAGAGCGGCCTGAGGATCTCTTGACCTTGAACCGTAACTTGGAAGCTTGGCGTTCTGCAGAGATGCCATCAGATCCAACTCCGGCACCCCCCATTTGAGGGTTAACCTGGAGAACACCTCCGGATGGAGAGCCCACTCCCCAGGATGAAATTTCTGCTCAGGAAATCCGCTTCCCAGTTGTCCACTCCAGGAATGTGGATGGCAGATAGACAACAATTGTGAGCTTCCGGCCACTGAATAATCCGTGCCACCTCCTTCATGGCTAAGGAACTCAAAGTTCCTCCCTGGTAGTTGATGTAAGCCACTGAGCTGATGTTGTCCGAATGAAACCTGATAAACCGGGCTAAGGACAATTGAGGCCAAGCCATCAGAGCATTGTAAATCGCTCTCAATTCCAAGATGTTTATGGGGAGAGCAGACTCCTCTCCTGAGTCCATAGTCCCTGCGCCTTTAACGAGTGCAAGACTGCTCCCCAGCCTAGCAGGCTGGCGTCCGTGCTCACAATCACCCCTGAAGGTCTCCGGAAGCATGTGCCCTGAGACAGATGGTCCTGAGAAAGCCACCATGGGAGAGAGTCTCTTGTCGACTGGTCTAGATCTATCCTCTGAGACAGATTCGAATGGTCTCCATTCCATTGTCTGAGCATGCACAATTGCAGAGCTCTCAAATGTAATCGAGCAAAGGGAATGATGTCCATGGACCAATTATCTCCATACATTGAGCCACTGATGGCCGAACAGTAGTCTGTAGAGAGAGGCAAGAGGAGAGAATTCTGGATTTTCTGACCTTCGTCAGAAAAATTTTCATAGCTAGGGAATCTATGATGGTCCCTAAGAAAACCACCCTTGTAGCTGGAACAAGGGAATTCTGTTCCAGATTCACTTTCCAACCGCGGGAACGTAGAAAAGACAACATAATCGCTGTATGAGAGTTTGCTTGTTTAAAAGATGGTGCCTAAACCAATATATCGTCCAGGAATAGCGCCACTGCAATTCCCCGAGACCTGATCACTGCCAAAAGAGCCCCCAGAACCTTTGAAAAAATTCTGGGAGCTGTGGCCAGGCCAAACAGACGAGCCACAAACTGGATCTCAGGAATTTGTGATGATCCCTGTGGATGGGAACATGAAGATATGCGTCCTTCAGGTCTATGGTCATCATGAACTGACACTCTTGGACCAAAGGAAGAATGGAACGAATGGTTTCAATTTTGAAGGACGGTACACTGATAAACTTGTTGAGGCACTTTAGGTCTAAAATGGGTCGAAAAGTTCCCTCTTCTGGGCACCACAAACAGATTTGAATAGAATCCTAGACCCTGTTCCCTTACTGGAATTGAAACAATCACTCCCAGGGAGGAAAGGTCCTGAATGCCGTTCCAGAATGCCTCTCTTTTTACCTGGTCTGCAGATAATCTTGAGAGATGGAATCTGCCAATGGGAGGGAAAGTTTTGAATTCTATTTTGTAACCCTGAGATACTATGTCCACAGCCAAAGGATCTGGGACATCTTGTCTCCACGCTTGACAAAACAGGGAAAGTCTGCCCCCCTATTTGTTTCGATCCCAGACTGGTGGCCGACCCTTTATACGGAATTAGACTCAGCTGAGGGTTTCTTTGATTGCTTCCCCTTATTCCAAGACTGATTGGGCTTCCAAGAGGACTTGGACTGCTCCTGCTTGGAAGAGGGAGAGGAAGACTTTTGACCTTTGAAGTTACAAAAGGAACGAAAATTACTTTGATGTCCTTTGAGTCTCCTCTTCTTGTCTTGTGGTAGAAAAGACACTTTTGCACCCGTAATATCAGAAATTATTTCTGCCAGACCAGGTCCAAACAAGGTCTTACCCTTGTAAGGAAGCACCAGAAGCTTGGACTTGTAGGTAACATCAGCTGACCAAGATTTTAGCCACAATGCCCTGCGGCAGGGGCATATTTAGGTTTTGTGCTGCCCAAGGCACTCATGCAAGTCTAATAACTTGCATGTTGGCATCAGAAATCAAGGAATTGGCTAGTTTGAGAGCCTTAATCCTATCTTGTATCTCCTCCAACGTAGTCTCTACTAAAATTGATTCAGACAAGGCGTCACACCAATAAGATGCCGCACTTGCTACTGTGGCAATACAAACTGCACGTTGCCATTGAAGACCTTGATGAACATACATCTTCTTCAAATAAGCTTCCAGCTTTTTGTCCATGGGATCCTTAAAGGAGCAGCTCTATAGGGATCATAGTTCTCTTAGCCAGAGTAGAAATAGCCCCTTCTACTTTAGGCACAATGGAGTCAGCAACAGAAAACATCTTTTTATATACGGGAGATGGGGAGATGGGGAGAAAGGAATCCCTGGCTTCTCCCATTCCTGTGAAATAATCTCCGTCACATGGTCTGGGACCGGAAAAACTTCCACAGAGGAAGGAACATCATAGTATTTATTAATTTACTAGACTTCTTAGGGTTGACAACGACAGAAGTATCGGAGTCGTCCAAAGTAGCCAATACTTCCTTTAACGGTAAAAAAGGTGTTCAAGCTTAAATCTAAAGTTTACTTCTTCAGTATCAGATGAAGAAATAATATTGTCCGAATCTGAGATTTCTTCAAGGAAAAGAGCTATGGAAAGCAAAAGGACATCTGCACTAGGTCCACATACCAAGTCCTGCGGGGCCAGACTGGAGCAACTAATATTACTAACGTTGACTCCCATTTGATCCAAGAAAGACTCTTGGGAAAAAAAATAAAGGAAACAGATATGCTAGATGAAAGTCCCATGGACTTACCAAGGTGACTAATATGTGGACCAAGGATCTTTTGATCTCGCACAATAGCTAGAAAGTGTGATTTAAGCAAGAGGCCATTAGAACTATGTCCTGTAAGCCAATTGGATCAATAAGCGATCAAAAATAATCCATGGAGAGACCACTCATGAATAGACTGATCGACAGTTACCCCCATGATAATTTATGTAGATCACTGCCATGATCTTCGAGAAACTCAGACCAACCCCCCCAGCCTGAGAGACTGGAGTTCGTCGGTACAATAGACCAAGACTTCGTGTTTTTAAGAAAAACATTGACTGACAGAGAAATCCAAAGCAATCTGTGTGTCAAAAGTAAGTTCATTAATTAACTACTAATATAGCATAGCAATTCAAAAGGGTCTTCAGTGAAGGGGGGGGCTAAAGAAACTGCGACTGAAGCAGCAACCAAAAGGCCCACTGCCTCCATGCACTGAGCTACTAATGGATGTAGCTCATTGTATGCAGACACACTCTCTGCCACACCGCCTCTGCTCCTCTGGCCATTGCCATGGCCGCATGGGGTTGTTGTCAGCGCGTGGCGGTGACGCCATTGCCGTGCAAAGTGAGTACCGCTGATGCCACTCTAGATATCACCTGTGTGTATGTATATTAAGTGCTGCAGAGCACGAAACGCGTAAGGGTTTCTTTCCTTTTCCCTGCTGGACACTTTTGTTTTTACGATGTTTCATTAAAGATGCTTATTTTATTTTATAACATCACTGGAGTGCTGCCTTTTTTGTCTTGATTTGTTTTTCCCAGCTGGCCCAGCCATTTGGCTTGTACCGCACCATAGTGTTTTTGACCCTCGGGCCATCCATAGCTTTTTTAGCTTCACTCCCACTGCCACTTGCTTCAGTGATTGGAGTTTGGAGTTTGGAGATTGTGTATGGATTTTCGGAGCTATGTTGCTTAGCTGGTTAGTCATAAACTAACCCTTGATTAAGGGAAAAAAATAATCTGTTCCCATTATACAAGAGGGAATCCAGACCAATATGTTTAGGCATATGAAATCTAGGGTAGGACTGTAAATCCCTTGGATAAAAAAAACTGATTGGGGTCATATCTCTTGCCCATGAGATTACACAGGTACTAGCATTAAATATGCTCCTATCCTCCAAATTCTTTTGTAAATGTTGCCACTCTTAAAGATCATAGACAACATTTAGATAGAACTGCTGGTCAATCAGAGGGACTCTGCTTAAAAGAGAAAAAAACATAATTTATGTAAGAACTTACCTGATAAATTCATTTCTACCAGGAGGGGGCAAAGTTTCCCAAACCTCAAATGTCTATAAATACACCTCCCACCACACTCATTCCTCAGTTTAACGAATAGCCAAGTAGTGAGTTGTAAAAAGGAGTAGAAAAAAAAGCATACAAAAAAGAGGAACTGGAAAAAATATTGTGCTTTTATACAAACAAAATCATAACCAGCACAAAAAAGGGTGGGTCTTGCCACTATGAAAGAAATGAATTTATCAGGTAAGTTCTTACATAAATTATGTTTTCTTTCATGTAAGTGGCAAAAGTCCATGAGCTAGTGACGTATTGGATAAAATACCCAAGATGTGGAAGTCCACATAGAGTAATTTCCGCTGAGAAATTAAATCCAAAAAATAAGTTATTTTTAAAAACAGAAGAATCAAACTGAGACAGCTGCCTGAAGAACTTTTTTACCAAAGACTGCTTCAGAATACGCAAATACATAGAAATGGTAAAATTTATTAAATGTATGCAAATACCACCAAGTTTGCAAATCTAATCAACTAAAGCTTCATTCTTAAAAGCCCAAGAAGTTGCAACTGATCTAGTAGAATGAGCTGTCCCGCATCCAAATAAGCCTTGTGAATCAAAAGCTTTAACCAAGATGCCAAAGAAATTGCAGAGGCTTTCTGACCTTTCCTAAAACCGGAAAAGACAAAAAATAGACTAGAAGTCTTCCTGAAATCCTTAGTAGCCTCAATATAGTATTTCAAAGCCCTTACCACATCCAAAGAGTGTAACGATTTTTCAAGCGAATTCTTAGGATTCGGACACAAGGAAGGAACAACAATTTCCCTACTAATGTTGTTAGAATTCACAGCCTTAGGAAGAAATTTTAACGAAGTCCGCAAAACAGCTTTATTCTGATGGAAAATCAAAAAAGGAGACTCGCAAGAGAGAGCAGACAATTCAGAAACTCTTCTAGCAGAAGAGACAGACAAAAGGAACAATACTTTCCAAGAAAGTAGCTTAATATCCAAAGAATGTATAGGCTCAAAAGGAGGAGCCTGCAAAACCTTCAAAACCAAATTAAGACTCCATGGAGGAGAAATAGACTTAATAACAGGGTTGATACGGACCAAAGCCTGAACAAAAACAGAATTTATGTTTACCTGATACATTTCTTCATCCTTACTTGTGGGATATTCTCTTCCCCTACAGGAAGTGGCAAAGAGAACACACAGCAGAGCTGTCCATATAGCTCCCCTTAGGCTCCGCCCCCCCAGTCATTCGACTGACGGTTAGGAGAAAAAGGAGAACCATAGGGTGCAGTGGTGACTGTAGTTTGGAAAAATAAATTTAAATCTGACCAAATGCCAGGGTGGGCCGTGGACCGGATACACCGTAGGAGAAAGAAATTTATCAGGTAAACATAAATTCTGTTTTCTCCTACATTGGTGTATCCGGTCCACGGCTTCATCCTTACTTGTGGGAACCAATACCAAAGCTTTAGGACACGGATGAAGGGAGGGAACAAGTCAGGTAACCCAAACGGAAGGCACCACTGCTTGTAAAACCTTTCTCCCAAAAATAGCCTCCGAAGAAGCAAAAGTATCGAATTTGTAAAATTTGGTGAATGTATGCAGTGAAGACCAAGTCGCTGCCTTACAAATCTGTTCAACAGAAGCCTCATTCTTGAAAGCCCATGTGGAAGCCACATCTCTGGTGGAATGAGCTGTAATTCGTTCAGGAGGCTGCTGTCCAGCAGTCTCATAAGCCAGTCTGATGATGCTTTTCAGCCAGAAGGAAAGAGAGGTAGCAGTCGCTTTCTGACCTCTCCTCTTACCAGAATAGACAACAAACAAGGATGATGTTTGTCTGAAATCTTTAGTTGCTTGTAAATAGAATTTTAAAGCACGAACCACATCAAGATTGTGTAACAGTCGTTCCTTCCTAGAAACTGGATTAGGACACAGAGAAGGAACAATAATTTCCTGGTTAATATTCTTATTAGAAACAACCTTTGGAAGGAAACCAGGTTTGGTACGCAAAACAACCTTATCTGCATGGAACACCAGATAAGGTGAATTACACTGCAAAGCAGACAATTCAGACACTCTTCTAGCAGAAGAAATAGCAACCAAAAACAAAACTTTCCAAGATAGTAACTTAATATCTATGGAATGTAGAGGTTCAAACGGAACCCCCTGAAGAACTGAAAAAACTAAATTTAGGCTCCATGGAGGAGCCACAGGTCTGTAGACAGGCTTGATTCTGACTAAAGCCTGTACAAACGCCTGAACATCTGGCACGGCTGCCAGACGCTTGTGTAACAAAACAGACAGGGCAGATATCTGTCCTTTTAAAGAACTAGCTGATAGACCTTTCTCCAATCCTTCTTGGAGAAAAGATAGTATCCTTGGAATCCTAATCTTACTCCATGAGTAATCCTTGGATTCACACCAGCAAAGATATTTCCGCCATATCTTATGGTAAATCTTTCTGGTGACAGGCTTTCTAGCCTGGATCAGAGTATCTATAACTGATTCCGAAAACCCACGCTTCGCTAGAATCAAGCGTTCAATCTCCAAGCAGTCAGTTGCAGAGAAACTAGGTTTGGATGTTCGAATGGACCTTGAATTAGAAGGTCCTGCCTCAAAGGTAGCTTCCATGGTGGAACCGTTGACATATTCACCAGGTCTGCATACCAAGTCCTGCGTGGCTACGCAGGAGCTATCAGAATTACCGAAGCCCTCTCCTGTTTGATCCTGGCTACTAGCCGGGGGAGAAGAGGAAACAGTGGAAAGACATAAGCTAGATTGAACGACCAAGGCGCCACTAAGGCATCTACTAATGTCACTTTGGGATCCCTGGACCTGGACCCGTAACTTGGAACTTTGGAGTTCTGACGTGACGCCATCAGATCCAGATCTGGAATGCCCCATAGTTGAGTTAACTGGGCAAAAACCTCCGGGTGAAGTTCCCACTCCCCCCGGATGGAAAGTCTGACGACTCAGATAATCCGCTTCCCAGTTGTCCACTCCTGGGATGTGAATTGCTGATAGATGGCAGGAGTGATCCTCCGCCCATTTGATGATCTTGGATACCTCCCTCATCGCCAGGGAACTCTTTGTTCCCCCCTGATGATTGATGTACGCTACAGTCGTCATGTTGTCCGACTGAAATCTGATGAATTTGGCCTCCGCTAGTTGAGGCCATGCCTGGAGCGCATTGAATATCGCTCTCAATTCCAAAATGTTTAATCGGGAGAAGAGATTCTTTCCGAGACCATAGACCCTGAGCTGTCAGGGACTCCCAGACCGCACCCCAGCCTAAGAGGCTGGCGTCTGTCGTGACAATGATCCACTCCGGTCTGCGGAAACCCATTCCCTGAGACAGGTGATCCTGAGACAACCACCAGAGGATTGAGTCTCTGGTTTTCTGGTCCATTTGTATCTGGGGAGACAAATCTGCATAATCCCCATTCCACTGTTTGAGCATGCACAGCTGCAATGGTCTTAAATGAATTCGAGCAAAGGGAACCACGTCCATTGCCGCAACCATTAGTCCTATTGCCTCCATGCACTGAGCTATGGAGGGTTGTGGAATGGAGTGAAGAACTCGACAGGTGTTCAAAAGTTTTAACTTCCTGACCTCCGTCAGAAAGATTTTCATTTCTACCGAGTCTATTATTGTTCCCAGGAAGGGAACCCTTGTGAACGGGGACAGAGAACTCTTTTCTATGTTCACCTTCCACCCGTGAGACCTTAGAAAGGCTAGAACAATGTCCGTACGAGCCTTTGTCTTGTGAAAAGACGACGCTTGTATTAAAATGTCGTCTAGATAAGGTGCTACTGCAATGCCCCTTGGCCTTAGTACCGCTAGAAGGGACCCTTGCACCTTTGTGAAAATTCTGGGAGCAGTGGCCAATCCGAAGGGAAGAGCCACGAACTGGTAATGCTTGTCCAGAAAGGCGAACCTTAGGAACTGATGGTGATCTTTGTGGATAGGAATATGCAGGTACGCATCCTTTAAGTCCACGGTAGTCATATATTGACCCTCCTGGATCATTGGTAAAATTGTCCGAATGGTTTCCATTTTGAATGATGGAACTCTGAGGAATTTGTTTAGGATCTTTAAATCCAGAATTGGCCTGAAAGTTCCTTCCTTTTTGGGAACTACAAACAGGTTTGAGTAAAAACCCCGCCCTTGTTCTGGTATTGGAACTGGGTGTATCACTCCCATTTTTAAAAGGTCTTCTACGCAATGTAAGAATGCCTGTCTCTTTATCTGGTCTAAAGATAAGCGAGACATGTGGAACCTTCCCTTTGGAGGAAAGTCTTTGAATTCTAGAAGGTACCCCTGAGAGACAATTTCTAGTGCCCAGGGGTCCGGAACATCTCTTGCCCAAGCCTGAGCAAAGAGAGAAAGTCTGCCCCCTACTAGATCCGGTACCGGATCGGGGGCTAATCTTTCATGCTGTCTTGGTAGCAGCAGCAGGCTTCTTGGCCTGTTTACCTTTGTTCCAGCCTTGCAATGGTTTCCATGCTGGTTTGGGCTGGGATGCGTTACCCTCTTGCTTAGTGGCTGAAGAGGTAGCAGCTGGTCCGTTCCTGAAATTGCGAAAGGAACGAAAATTAGACTTATTTTTAGCTTTGAAGGGTCTATCTTGTGGGAGGGCATGGCCCTTTCCCCCAGTGATATCCGAAATAATTTCTTTCAACTCTGGCCCGAATAGGGTCTTACCCTTGAAAGGAATATTAAGCAATTTTGTTTTGGACGACACATCCGCCGACCAAGATTTTAGCCAAAGCGCTCTGCGCGCCACGATTGCAAAACTTGAATTTTTCGCCGCTAGTTTAGCTAACTGAAAAGCGGCATCTGTAATGAAGGCATTAGCCAACTTCAGAGCGTGAATTCTGTCCATGACTTCATCATAAGAAGTCTCCTTCTGGAGCGAATTTTCTAATTCCTCAAACCAAAAAGACGCTGCCGTGGTTACAGGAATAATGCAAGAAATTGGTTGAAGAAGAAAACCTTGTTGAATAAAAATTTTCTTAAGCAAACCTTCTAATTTTTTTATCCATAGGATCTTTGAAAGCGCAACTATCTTCTATTGGAATAGTCGTGCGTTTAGCTAGTGTTGAAACTGCCCCCTCTACCTTAGGGACCGTCTGCCACGCGTCCTTTCTGGGGTCAACAATGGGGAACATTTTCTTAAATATAGGGGGGGGGGAACAAAAGGTACACCTCGTCTCTCCCACTCCTTAGTTACTATATCCGCCACCCTCTTGGGTATCGGAAACGCATCAGTGTGTACTGGGACCTCTAGGAATTTGTCCATTTTACACAATTTTTCTGGAACCACCAAAGGTTCACAATCATCAAGTGTAGCTAGGACCTCCTTAAGTAGGGCGCGGAGGTGTTCTAGCTTAAATTTAAATGCAATGGTATCAGGCTCTGCCTGCTGAGAAACTTTTCCTGTGTCAGAAATTTCTCCCTCAGACAGGCCAAGTCAGATTGATGTGAGGGCACTACAGATAAATTATCCTCTGCGTCAGCTTGCTCATTTTCTGTGTTTAAAACTGAGCAATCACGCTTCCTAGGAAAAGCTGGCAGTTTAGATAAAAATGCTGAAAGAGAATTATCCATTACTGTCGCTAACTGTTGCATAGTAATCATAATTGGTGCGCTAGATGTACTAGGCAACGCTGGCGCGGGCATAGCTGGTATTGACACAGAAGGAGAGGATAGCGAGCTATCTTCACTACCTTCAGCTAAAGAATCATCTTGGGCTATATTTTTAAGTGTGATTGTATGGTCCTTAAGCTGCTTGGACGCTATGGCACACTTCACACATAAATTCAATGGGGGAACCACCTTGGACTTTGAGCATACAGAACATAGGCTATCTGAAGGATCAGACATGTTTGACAAACATTAAGAGAACTTCAATGCAATAAAAATTATTTTTTTACAAAAACGTTACTGTCCCTTTAAATAATAAAAGTGCACACTTTATTACTGAAACATCAAAAAACCATCTAATAAACATCCGATTTTAATGAAATTTTCACCACAGTGTCTTAATGCTTTGAAAAGATTGCACACAAGTTTTCAGACCAATTAACCCCTCAATGCCCAAACCGGAGCTAATAACAGTTATTAACCGGTTAACACAGTACAGTCCCCTGCCACAGCTTCCACTGTAGCCTTTACCTTCCTTAGGGATAATTTTGGTAGCAAATAAGCCTCTCTGGAGTCCTTTTCTGAGCCTCTGGACTCCCCACGTGAAGCTGCATGAACTGCCTAGTCAAAAAACACTGCGCAATTGAGGCGCGAAAATGAGGCCTCCTTCCTCTTCATTCCAGAGTGGAGGGGCCTTTCTGACTAGAATAGGTGTCTAACTAAGTGCCAGGCGCAAATTAAACCCCAAAAGTGTTTTAAAGTTTGAAAAAACACCTTATTTATAGCCAAAAACATGCTAAAAAGCAATCGATTAAGCACACAATTAGTGTCAACCAGCATAGAGCCCTTAATATAAGCCATCAATTTATACTGAGTCTAAGAAAAATGGCTTACCTATCCCAGAGGGAAATTCTGACAGTCTTCTAGCATTACATGGTCTTGTTAGAAAAATGACTAATCATACCTGAAGCAGTTAAGCCTGCAAACTGTTCCCCCCAACTGATGTTCTCTGGTTTCAACAGTCCTGTGTGGGAACAGCCATGGATTTTAGTTACTGGTGCTAAAATCATATTCCTCTTAGCAGAAATCTTCATCACTTTCTGCTGCAGAGTAAATAGTACAAGCCGGCACTATTTTAAAATAACAAACTCTTGATAGAAGAAACAAAAAACTACAACTAACACCACATACTCTTTACCACCCCCGTGGAGGTGCTACTAGTTAGAACGGCAAAGAGAATGACTGGGGGCGCGGAGCCTAAGGGGAGCCATATGGACAGCTCTGCTGTGTGTTCTCTTTGCCACTTCCTGTAGGGGAAGAGAATATCCCACAAGTAAGGATGAAGCCGTGGACCGGATACACCAATGTAGGAGAAACAGTGAATATCAGGAAGTTTAGCAATCTTTGTATGAAATAAAACCGAAAGAATAGAGATTTGTCCCTTCAAAGTACTTGCAGACAAACCTTTATCTAAACCATTCTGAAGAAACTGTGAAATTCTAGGAATTCTAAAAGAATGGCGAGAATTTATGAGAACACCATGAAATATAGGTTTTCCCAACCCGATAATAAATCTTCCTTGAAGCAGACTTACAAGCCTGCAACATAGTATTGATCACTGAGTCAATTTCCATACCTTCAAATTTAGTGATTTGAGATCCTGATGGAAAAACGGCCCTTGAGACAGAAAGTCTGGCCTTAAAGGAAGTGACCAAGGTTTATTCCATCAAGGTCATCTTACTGGACATCATTGCTGGTTGCATACAGTGAGCTGGACTACAGCAAAGTTCCAGCCTGCCCCATTAGCACCGCTGGGTGCTTTTTGTTTGTGAGTATATTTGTTATCTTGCATTCATCTATATCTGTTTTGGTGGTACTAGGCCATGGTGGCGCCTCTGTTCTTTTTCTGCACATCACGACATACAAGGATTTGACCGTCCTTCGACAGAGAGCTGCCCCATTTTGGATCATTTGGACTCATGTTCAGCTGTTTTAGTTTTTTTTTAAATATTTTTATTACTACTATTATTATTGTTTTTGTACACAGGTAGTAGGAAGCGCCCCCTTTGGGTTTGGGTGTACGTTTGTACACCACTCTCTATTCAAATTGTCCAAGGTTGGCAACTGGACATCCGGACAAGATCCGCATACCAAAACCTGTGAGGCCATGCTGGTGCTATCAGAAACACATGAGATTGTTCCATTATGATCTTGGAGATCACCCTTGGAAGAAGAACTAGAGGCAAAAAAATATAAGCCAGTTGGTAAGACCAAGGAACTGCTAACGCATCCACCATCTCCGCCTGAGAATCCCTGGACCTGGAAAGGTATCTGGGAAGTTTCCTGTTTAGATGGGAAGCCATCAGATCTATTTCTGGGAGACCCCACATCTCTACAATCTGAAAAAAAAAAACATCTGGATGGAGAGACCACTCCCCCGGATGCAAAGTCTGATGTCTGAGATAATCTGCTTCCCAATTATCTACACCTGGGATATGAACCGTAGAAATTAGACAAGAGTTGGATTCCGCCCAAGAAAGTATCCGTGATCCTTCTTTCATTGCTAAAGGACTGTGAGTCCGTCCCTGATGATTGGCATATGCCACAGTTGTGATATTGTCTGTCTGAAAGCAAATGAAAAGTTCTCTCTTTAATAGAGACCAAGCCTGAGGAGCCCTGAAAATAGCACAGAGTTCTAAGATATTGATTGGTAACCTCGCCTCTAGAGGATTCCAAACCCCTTGTAATGTTAGAGACCAGCTCCCCAACCTGAAAGACTAGCATCTGTTGAGATTACAGTCCAGGAAGGACGAACAAAAACATAATTTATGCTTACCTGATAAATTCCTTTCTCCTGTAGTGTGATCAGTCCACGGGTCATCATTACTTCTGGGATATTAACTCCTCCCCAACAGGAAGTGCAAGAGGATCACCCAGCAGAGCTGCTATATAGCTCCTCCCCTCTACGTCACACCCAGTCATTCGACCAAGAACCAACGAGAAAGGAGAAGCTAAAGGGTGCAGTGGTGACTGGAGAATAATTTAAAAATTTAGACCTGCCATAAAAAACAGGGCGGGCCGTGGACTGATCACACTACAGGAGAAAGGAATTTATCAGGTAAGCATAAATTATGTTTTCTCCTGTTAAGTGTGATCAGTCCACGGGTCATCATTACTTCTGGGATACCAATACCAAAGCAAAAGTACACGGATGACGGGAGGGACAGGCAGGATCTTTATACAGAAGGAACCACTGCCTGAAGAACCTTTCTCCCAAAAATAGCCTCCGAAGAAGCAAAAGTGTCAAATTTGTAAAATTTGGAAAAAGTATGAAGCGAAGACCAAGTTGCAGCCTTGCAAAACTGTTCAACAGAGGCCTCATTCTTAAAGGCCCAAGTGGAAGCCACAGCTCTAGTGGAATGAGCTGTAATTCTTTCAGGAGGCTGCTGTCCAGCAGTCTCATAAGCTAAACGTATTATGCTACGAAGCCAAAAAGAGAGAGAGGTAGCAGAAGCTTTTTGACCTCTCCTCTGACCAGAATAAACGACAAACAGGGAAGACGTTTGTCGAAAGTCTTTAGTTGCCTGTAAATAGAATTTTAGGGCACGAACTACATCCAGATTGTGCAGAAGACGTTCCTTCTTTGAAGAAGGATTTGGACACAAGGATGGAACAACAATCTCTTGATTGATATTCCTGTTAGTGACTACCTTAGGTAAGAACCCAGGTTTAGTACGCAGAACTACCTTATCCGAGTGAAAAATCAGATAAGGAGAATCACAATGTAAGGCTGATAACTCAGAGACTCTACGAGCCGAGGAAATAGCCATTAAGAACAGAACTTTCCAAGATAACAATTTTATATCAATGGAATGAAGGGGTTCAAACGGAACACCCTGTAAAACGTTAAGAACTAGGTTTAAACTCCATGGCGGAGCAACAGTTTTAAACACAGGCTTAATCCTGGCCAAAGCCTGACAAAAAGCCTGAACGTCTGGAACTTCTGACAGACGTTTGTGTAACAGAATGGACAGAGCTGAGATCTGTCCCTTTAAGGAACTTGCGGATAAACCCTTTTCTAAACCTTCTTGTAGAAAAGACAATATCCTAGGAATCCTAACCTTACTCCAAGAGTAACCTTTGGATTCGCACCAATATAGGTATTTACGCCATATTTTATGGTAAATCTTTCTGGTAACAGGCTTCCTAGCCTGTATTAAGGTATCAATTACTGACTCAGAAAATCCACGTTTTGATAAAATCAAGCGTTCAATTTCCAGGCAGTCAGCTTCAGAGAAATTAGATTTTGATGTTTGAAGGGACCCTGAACCAGAAGGTCCTGTCTCAGAGGCAGAGACCAAGGTGGACAGGATGACATGTCCACTAGATCTGCATACCAGGTCCTGCGTGGCCACGCAGGCGCTATTAGAATCACTGATGCTTTCTCCTGTTTGATCCTGGCAATCAATCGAGGAAGCATCGGGAAGGGTGGGAACACATAAGCCTTCCCGAAGGTCCAAGGTGCCGTCAAAGCATCCACCAGGGCCGCTCCCGGATCCCTGGATCTGGACCCGTAACAAGGAAGCTTGGCGTTCTGTCGAGACGCCATGAGATCTATTTCTGGTTTGCCCCAACGTCAAAGTATTTGGGCAAAGACTTCCGGATGAAGTTCCCACTCCCCCGGATGAAAAGTCTGACGACTTAGGAAATCCGCCTCCCAGTTCTCCACTCCCGGAATGTGGATTGCTGATAGGTGGCAAGAGTGAGACTCTGCCCAGCGAATTATCTTTGATACTTCCATCATCGCTAGGGAGCTTCTTGTCCCTCCTTGATGGTTGATGTAAGCTACAGTCGTGATGTTGTCCGATTGAAACCTGATGAACCCCCGCGTTGTTAACTGGGGCCAAGCCAGAAGGGCATTGAGAACTGCTCTCAATTCCAGAATGTTTATTGGCAGGAGACTCTCCTCCTGAGTCCAAGATCCCTGAGCCTTCAGGGAATTCCAGACAGCGCCCCAACCTAGCAGGCTGGCGTCTGTTGTTACAATCGTCCAATCTGGCCTGCTGAATGGCATCCCCCTGGACAGATGTGGCCGAGAAAGCCACCATAGAAGAGAATTTCTGGTCTCTTGATCCAGATTCAGAGTAGGGGACAAATCTGAGTAATCCCCATTCCACTGACTTAGCATGCACAATTGCAGCGGTCTGAGGTGTAGGCGTGCAAAAGGTACTATGTCCATTGCCGCTACCATTAAGCCGATCACCTCCATGCATTGAGCCACTGACGGGTGTTGAATGGAATGAAGGACACGGCAAGCGTTTTGAAGCTTTGTTAACCTGTCTTCTGTCAGGTAGATCTTCATTTCTACAGAGTCTATAAGAGTCCCCAAGAAGGGAACTCTTGTGAGTGGAAAAAGAGAACTCTTCTTTTTGTTTACCTTCCACCCATGCGACCTTAGAAATGCCAGTACTAACTCTGTATGAGACTTGGCAGTTTGAAAGCTTGAAGCTTGTATCAGAATGTCGTCTAGGTAAGGAGCTACCGAAATTCCTCGCGGTCTTAGCACCGCCAGAAGAGCCCCCAGAACCTTTGTGAAGATTCTTGGAGCCGTAGCCAATCCGAATGGAAGAGCTACAAACTGGTAATGCCTGTCTAGGAAGGCAAACCTTAGGTATCGGTGATGATCTCTGTGAATCGGTATGTGAAGGTAAGCATCCTTTAAATCCACTGTGGTCATGTACTGACCCCTTTGGATCATAGGTAGAATTGTCCGAATAGTTTCCATTTTGAACGATGGAACTCTTAGGAATTTGTTTAGGATCTTTAAATCCAAGATTGGTCTGAAGGTTCCTTCTTTCTTGGGAACCACAAACAGATTTGAGTAAAATCCCTGTCCGTGTTCCGACCGCGGAACCGGATGGATCACTCCCATTAGTAACAGATCTTGTACGCAGCGTAGAAACGCCTCCTTCTTTATTTGGTTTGTTGACAACCTTGACAGATGGAATCTCCCCTTTGGGGGAGAGGATTTGAAGTCCAGAAGATATCCCTGAGATATGATCTCTAGTGCCCAGGGATCCTGGACATCTCTTGCCCAAGCCTGGGCGAAGAGAGAAAGTCTGCCCCCCACTAGATCCGTTCCCGGATCGGGGGCCCTCAATTCATGCTGTGTTAGGGGCAGCAGCAGGTTTTCTGGCCTGCTTGCCCTTGTTCCAGGACTGGTTAGGTCTCCAGCCTTGTCTGTAACGAGCAACAGCTCCTTCCTGTTTTGGAGCAGAGGAAGTTGATGCTGCTCCTGCCTTGAAATTACGAAAGGTACGAAAATTAGACTGTCTAGCCCTAGGCTTGGCTCTGTCTTGAGGCAGGGCATGGCCTTTACCTCCTGTAATGTCAGCGATAATTTCTTTCAAACCGGGCCCGAATAAGGTCTGCCCTTTGAAAGGTATGTTAAGTAACTTAGATTTAGAAGTAACGTCAGCTGACCACGATTTTAGCCACAGTGCTCTGCGTGCCTGAATGGCGAAACCGGAATTCTTAGCCGTAAGTTTAGTTAAATGTACTACGGCATCTGAAACAAATGAATTAGCTAGCTTAAGTGTTTTAAGCCTGTTTGAAATATCTTCGATAGTAATTGAGTCAAGAGTCTCTTCCAAGGACTCGGACCAAAAAGCGGCCGCGGCCGTGACAGACGCAATACATGCAAGGGGTTGTAATATAAAACCTTGTTGAACAAACATTTTCTTAAGGTAACCCTCTAATTTTTTATCCATTGGATCTGAAAAGGCACAGCTATCCTCCACCGGGATAGTGGTACGCTTAGCCAGAGTAGAAACCGCTCCCTCCACCTTAGGGATCGTCTGCCGTAAGTCCCGTGTGGTGGCGTCTATTGGGAACATTTTTCTAAATACAGGAGGGGGGGAAAAGGGTACACCGGGCCTATCCCACTCCTTAGTAATTATCTCTGTAAGCCTCTTAGGTATAGGAAATACGTCAGTACTCGCCGGTACCGCATAGTATCTATCCAGCCTACATAACTTCTCTGGAATTGCAACGGTGTTACAATCATTCAGAGCCGCTAATACCTCCCCTAGCAGTACGCGGAGGTTCTCAAGCTTAAACTTAAAATTAGAAATGTCTGAATCCACTCTATTGGGATCAGAACCGTCACCTGCAGATTGAAGCTCTCCGTCCTCATGTTCCGCATACTGTGACCCAGTATCTGACATGGCCCTAGTATTATCAGCGCACTCTGTTCTCACCCCAGAGTGGTCACGCTTCCCTCTAAGTTCGGGTAATTTAGACAAAACTTCAGTCATAACATTAGCCATGTCCTGCAATGTGATTTGTAATGGCCGCCCTGAAGTACTCGGCGTTACCATATCACGCACCTCCCGAGCGGGAGATGCGGGTACTGACACGTGAGGCAAGTTAGTCGGCATAACTTTCCCCTCGTTGTTTGGTGAATGATGTTCAATTTGTACAGATTGACTTTTATTTAAAGTAGCATCAATGCAATTAGTACATAAATTTCTATTGGGCTCCACTTTGGCTTTAGCACATATAGCACAGAGATATTCCTCTGAGTCAGACATGTTAAACACACTAGCAATTAAACCAGCATCTTGGAAATACTTTTCAATTTAATTTTCAATAGTATGAAAAAAACGTACTGTGCCTTTAAGAAGCACAGAAGTTAAGACAGTTGAGAAACAATAAAACGGATAAACTATAAAATCAAATTCTTTCCGGTAAAAATATAAATTTAGCAAAGGATTGCCTCCATTAGCAATGGATAACTAACCCTTAAATGGCAGAAAAAATGTACAGAATATAACGTTTTTTATCACAGTCAAAGCACTATCTCACAGGTCTGCTGTGAGTGATTACCTCCCTCAAAATAACTTTTGAAGACCCTTGAGCTCTGTAGAGACGAACCGGATCATGCAGGGAAGAAAAACAGACTTGTCACTGAATTCCTGATGCGTAGTAAAAGCGCCAAATTAAGCCCCTCCCCCTCACACACAACAGTGAGGGAGATCAGTAAACTGTCAAAAATTAAATAAAATGCCCGCCAAGTGGATAATTAGTGCCCAACACAATTTTTCACCCAGTACCTCAGAAAATTAAACGATTTAACATGCCAGCAAAACGTTTAACCTCAAATAAATAAATTGTCACAGAAACCTACTGCTAGCCGTTCTCACTGCAATATAGGCTAACGTTTTATTCATACAGTATCATTCCAGTGAAGTGCCATTCCCCAGAATACTGAAGTGAAAATATACATACATGACAGCCTGATACCAGTTGCTACTACTGCATTTAAGGCTGAACTTACTTTATATAGGTATTTGCAGTATTTTCTAGTCAATTCCATTCTCAGAAAATAATAAGCTGCTACATACCTCTTTGCAGGTGAACCTGCCCGCTGTCCCCTGATCTGAAGTATACCTCACCCCTCAGATGGCCGAGAACAGCAACATGATCTTAACTACTCCGGTTAAAATCATATAGAAACTCAGGTAGATTCTTCTTCAAATTCCCCCTGAGAATGAACAACACGCTCCGGTGCTGTTTTAAAATAACAAACTTTTGATTGAAGTCATAAAAACTAAGTAAAATCACCACAGTCCTCTCACACATCCTATCTATTAGTTGGGTGCAAGAGAATGACTGGGTGTGACGTAGAGGGGAGGAGCTATATAGCAGCTCTGCTGGGTGATCCTCTTGCACTTCCTGTTGGGGAGGAGTTAATATCCCAGAAGTAATGATGACCCGTGGACTGATCACACTTAACAGGAGAAAGAGGCCCCTTGAATAATACATGATTGTCTAACCACCAAGACAGAGAGTAGAATGCTGGGATTTAAGAATATCAATTGTGATATCCGAGTATAATCCCTGCACCATTGAATCAGCATGCAAAGCTCCAGAGGTCTCATATGAAAACGAGCAAAGGGGATCGCGTCTGATGCTGCAGTCATAAGACCTAAAACTTCCATGCACATAGCCACGGAAGGGAATGATCGAGACTGAAGTCTGTTATGATTGCCAGGTCTCAGACACTGCAACATGAGTGGTGTCAGTAGTAGGATGGACTTTTACTGAAAGCCCTGAAAGGTATAGAAACCACTGAAAGAAAGGAAACAGATTGTTGACATGGGGGAAATTATAAAAAACCCTACTACAGACTTTGGGGCCTATCTATCAAGCTCCGAAAGGAGCTTGACGGCCTGTGTTTCTGGCGAGTCATCAGACTCGCCAGAAACAGCAGTTATGAAGCAGTGGTCACAAAGACCGCTGCTCCATAACTATGTCCGCCTGCTCTGAGCAGGCGGACAGGAATCGCGACAATTCAACCCGATCGAGTACGATCAGGTTGATTGACACCCACTACTGCCCGCCCATTGCTGGTGCAATGTTAAATGCGGAGAGCGTATTGCTCTCCGCATTCAGCGATGTCTTGCGGACCTGATCCACACTGTCGGATCAGGTGTGCAAGATATTTCTTAAATATGCCTCTATAGCTGTGCATCAAGAATCTAACCAATCTTAGCAAAAAAAAAAACCCAGTTGTTACTGGGACAGTGATACAGGTACAAAACAAATTACCTCACTAAGTTGATATAGATATAAACTCATTTCTTACTCCCCATGTAACACCTGCACATGCCAGTGGTAACAAAGATTAAAGGGAAGCAGCTGTTTGTTTTGTGAGGAAAATCTGCATTTTTATGTGAATGTGCTATTCTATAGGTCATCCTGGCTCTCTTAGAAACAAGTAATGATATTACTTTAGTCTCTGAAAGTCTGATAGAATCTGTAAACTTGTTTCCACACAAAAGAGTGGGAATACGTTATGTTCATGGATCTACAATACAATATGCTATTTTTGATGTTGAAATAACCAATATGAGACAGTCGATCAGGAATGAAGTGGCATTAGTCCCCAGGTCACCCTTTCCCCAGCGGTTAGGTTTCAATTTGCTAGGTCAAAGATTAAACTCACTTTCACATTCTTGGAAGTCATTCATCTAATGACACCTCTTATACCCCTACCTATAACTTATAAACCATTTGAACACATCACCATGGACTAGGGGAAATTTGGACAAAATATTCAAAAGCAACTAGAATCTTTTGTATTGCTTCATATAAAATTATAATTAAGGAACTAACGGCTAGATTACAAGTTTTGCGTTAAGGTGAAAAAGCAGCGTTATCAGGTTATAATGCTGTTTTTTAACTACCGCTGGTATTACGAGTCTTGCAGGTTTAGGGGCACCGCAGACTTTTTTGGAATAAATGCAAATCAACTTACGAAAATTGCGTAAAGACTTTTTTTCAATGGGACTTCCATAGCGCCGGTATTACAAGCTTGTCCTGGGAGGCCAAAAAGTAAGCGGTACAGCCTATCCCGTCAAGATTCTTAACGCATTCTCAGTAGTTACGAGTTTTACACTACAAAGCTGTAGCATAAAACTCATAACTAAAGTGCTAAAAAGTACACTAACACCCCATAAACTACCTATTAACCCCTAAACCGAGGCCCTCCTGCATCGCAAACACTGAAATAAAATTATTAACCCCTAATCTGCCGCTCCGGACATCGCTGCCACTATAATAAACATATAAACCCCTAAACCGCTGCACTCCCGCCTCGCAAACATTAGTTAAATATTATTAACCCCTAATCTGCCGCCCCTAACATCGCCGCCACCTACCTTAAGTTTGTATTTATTTTAACTAGGTAGAATAGCTACTAAATAGTTATTAACTATTTAATAACTACCTAGCTAAAATAAATACAAATTTACCTGTAAAATAAAACCACTAAAATTACAGAAAATAAAAAACAAATTACAAGATCTTTAAACTAATTACACCTAATCTAATAGCCCTATCAAAATAAAAAAGCCCACCCAAAATAAAAAAAAACCCTAGCCTAAACTAAACTACCAATAGCTCTTAAAAGGGCCTTTTGCGGGGCATTGCCCCAAAGAAATCAGCTCTTTTACCTGTAAAAAAAATTACAAACAACCCCCAACAGTAAAACCCACCACCCACACAACCAACCCCCCAAATAAAACCCTAACTAAAAAAACCTAAGCTCCCCATTGCCCTGAAAAGGGCATTTGGATGGGCATTGCCCTTAAAAGGGCATTTAGCTCTTTTGCAGCCCAAACCCTAATCTAAAAATAAAACCCACCCAATACACCCTTAAAATATCTTAACACTAACCCCCGAAGATCCACTTACAGTTTTGAAGAGCCGACATCCATGGTCAACGAAGCCGGGAGAAGTCTTCATCCAAGCGGCAAGATGTCCTCAACGAAGCCGGCAGAAGTGGTCCTCCAGACGGGCAGAAGTCTTCACCCAGACGGCATCTTCTATCTTCATCCATCCAACGTGGAACGGGTCCATCTTCAAGACATCCGACGCGGAGCATCCTCTTCAATCGACGGCTTCTTCTACAATGAAGGTTCCTTTAAATGACGTCATCCAAGATGGCATCCCTTAGATTCCGATTGGCTGATAGTATTCTATCAGACAATCGGAATTAAGGTTGAAAAAATTCTATTGGCTGATGCAATCAGCCAATAGGATTGAGCTCCAATCCTATTGGCTGATCTAATCAGCCAATAGGATTGAGGTCGCATTCTATTGGCTGTTCCAATCAGCCAATAAAATGCGAGCTCAATCCTATTGGCTGATTGCATCAACCAATAGGATTTTTCTCAACCTTAATTCCGATTGGCTGATAGAATTCTATCAGCCAATCAGAATCTAAGGGACGCCATCTTGGATAACGTCATTTAAAAGGAACCTTCATTGTAGAAGAAGCCATCGATTGAAGAGGTTGCTCCGCGTCGGATGTCTTGAAGATGAAGATGCCGTCTAGATGAAGACTCCTGCCCGTCTGGGAGGACCACTTCTGCCGGCATCGTTGAGGACATCTTGCCGCTTGGATGAAGACTTCTCCCGGCTTCGCTGACGATGGATGTCGGCTCTTCAAAACTGTAAGTGGATCTTCAGGGGTTAGTGTTAGGATTTTTTAAGGGTGTATTGGGTGGTTTTTATTTTTAGATTAGAGTTTGGGCTGCAAAAGAGCTAAATGCCCTTTTAAGGGCAATGCCCATCCAAATGCCCTTTCAGGGCAATGGGGATCTTAGGTTTTTTTTAGTTAGGGTTTTATTTGGGGGGTTGCTTGTATGGGTGGTGGGTTTTACTGTTGGGGGGGGGTTGTTTGTATTTTTTTTTACAGGTAAAAGAGCTGATTTCTTTGGGGCAATGCCCCGCAAAAGGCCCTTTTAAGGGCTATTGGTAGTTTAGTTTAGCCTAGGGTTTTTTTTTATTTTGGGTGGGCTTTTTTATTTTGATAGGGTTAATAGATTAGGTGTAATTAGTTTAAAGATCTTGTAATTTGTTTTTTATTTTCTGTAATTTAGTGGTTACCTCCCTCAAAACGAATTTTGAAGACCCCTGAGCTCTCTAGAGACGTCCTGGATCATGGAGGATGAAGTAGGAAGATTGTGACTGAAATTTTACTGCGCAAAAAAGCGCTAAAATAGGCCCCTCCCACTCATATTACAACAGTGGGGAAGCTCAGTAAACCGTTTCTATGCAGAAAACAAAGATAGCCATGTGGTAAAAATCAAGCCCCAATAAGTTTTATCACCAAGTACCTCACAAAACGATTAACATGCTAGTAAATGTTTTGAACATATATTTTAAAAGCTATGAAGTGTTATTAATAAGCCTGCTACCAGTCGCATTTACTGCAGTGAAGGCTCATACATTACTTCAGTATTAACAGTATTTTCTGAGTCAAATTCCATTCCCTAGAAAAATACTTCAGTGTACACACACTCATCAGCCTAATACCAGTCGCTACCACTGCATTTAAGGCTGAACTTACATTACATTGGTATTAGCAGTATTTTCTCAGTCAATTCCATTCCTTAGAAAAATAATTTACTGCACATACCTCGTTTGCAGGGGGGCCCTGCATGCTATTCCCCTTTTCTGAAGTTACCTCACTCCTCAGAATGTATGAGAACAGCCAGTGGATCTTAGTTACGTCTGCTAAGATCATAGAAAACGCAGGCAGATTCTTCTTCTAATGCTGCCTGAGAACAAACAGCACACTCCGGTGCCATTTAAAATAACAAACTTTTGATTGAAGAAATAAACTAAGTTTAAAAACATCACAGCCCTCTCACAACGACCTATCTTTAGTTAGGTTGCAAGAGAATGACTGGATATGACATGTGAGGGGAGGAGCTATATAGCAGCTCTGCTTGGGTGATCCTCTTGCAACTTCCTGTTGGGGAAGAGATATAATCCCCATAAGTAATGGATGACCCGTGGACTGACTACACTTAACAAGAGAAAAAATCCTTACAGATCTGGGTACCCTTCCATTTCATGTGATATGAAAGAGCTATGTCAATTCCTAAAGATAAAATTCTCCTCAAACTTAAAGCTTGGTAGAGAGATTTAATAGGATCCTCAAACTTGTTACTCAAGATTGTTAGCAGGGATGGGAAAAACAGGTGATATACTTATATGATACCGTTTGTTTGCAATACACCAATAGAGTTAGCAGGTGATCTGTAATAGAAAAGCATTAGAAGGTGATCTGTAATAGACCAACAGCAGTACAGACCTTGTAGCCAGTCATCACATGGCCCTTGTCCCCGCCTTTGATAGCAATCTTTTGTCTCTGTGGCCCGTATGGGGTTATTAAGCAATAGAGACCAATAAATTACAATAATTTCATAATTATCTATGTATTTCTAATGGTATTTGACCAAATCAGTAATTTTGACTAATGATTTGAATCAAATCCTCCCTGCTTTTTTGTGAATTTTTTGAAGGGTATCTTGATCTACGGCATGTCTTGGTGATGTCATCTTTACTACACCTCTTGAAATATACTGAACGGGAGTCACCTTGATAATACTATCACTGGGCTCCTATAGGAGGCGCTAGAATCTGGTATAGATAATAATGCAATATTAGTGAATAAAAATGTAAAAATGCTATCTTGTATGGTTCATGGGGAGATAGTTTGTCATCACCCAGCTGTAATCTGTTATACCATTTGGTATTTTTATTGTGTATAATAAAAAGACTGATTTTATACTTTTACATAAGTCTGGCGTTGGTGTTACTATCCCCATCACAGTAACCTAAGGGCACTATAGCCCTCCCTCCTCCTTCCACTGCAGTATTTTAGCCGGTGTTTGACACCAAAGAGACAAGCATTCCTGATCGATTTGGGAGACACACAGCCAGCTGGTTTGCTGTTGAAAACCAGCCTGCCTCTACTGGCACAAGAGAGTGCCGCCTCGTTTGTGAGTACCCTTATTCTACTCCTTTACTGGAATTCTGGTTATATTGATCCACACATGTGGCGCCTCTGTTTCTGTTTTTTGTTTTACCTCTTGAAATATACCTTTAAACAATAAGGTCCTGTAAACGTTAAGTAAGCACTTTGTGCACATGGGCTATTTCTACAACATGTTACAAAGAAACTGTCAAGGAAATCTTACAATAAAGGCTGTTTTTAGGGATAATCTAAATAAATAAAAACAAAATTTATGCTTACCTGATAAATTTATTTATTTCTTGACACGGTGAGTCCACGGATCATCAATTACTGTTGGGAATATCACTCCTGGCCAGCAGGAGGAGGCAAAGAGCACCACAGCAAAGCTGTTAAGTATCACTTCCCACAACCCCCAGTCATTCGACTGAAGGAAAAGGAGAGAAAGGAAGCAACACAAGGTACAGAGGTGCCTGGGGTTTATATAAGAAAAAACTGTCTGATAACAGGGAGTGCAAGAAATAACATTTTTTATCAGGTAAGCATAAATTTTGTTTTCTTTCTTAAGACACGGTGAGTCCACTGATCATCGATTACTGTTGGGAATCAATACCCAAGCTAGAGCACACAGATGATATGGGAGGGCAAGACAGGTAACCTAAACAGAAGGCTCCACAGCTCGCAGAACCTTTCTCCCAAAAGAAGCCTCAGCCGAGGCAAAAGAATCAAATCTATAAAATTTGGAAAAAGTGTGCAAAGAAGACCAAGTCGCAGCCTTTCAAATCTGTTCAACAGAGGCTTCATTCTTAAAGGCCCAAGAAGAAGACACCACCCTAGAGGAATGAGCTGTAATTCTCTCAGGAGGCTGCTGTCCAGCAGTCTCATAAGTCATCCAAATAATACTTCTCAACCAGAGAGAAAGAGAAGTGGCTGTAGCTTTCTGGCCTTTAAGATTACCAGAAAAACAAACAAACAGGGCAGAAGACTGACGGAAGTCCTTCGTAGCCTGCAGATAGAATTTAAGAGCTCGCACAACGTCCAGGTTGTGCCACAAACTTCTTTATGAGAAGAAGGATTAGGACAGAGAGAAGGATCAACAATTTCCTGATTAATATTTCTGTCTGAAACAAGAAGCAAAACTTTCCAAGATAATAACTTAATATCTATGGAATGCATATGCTCAAACGGAGCCTGTTGTAAAACTTTAATGAACCAAATTAAGGCTCCACCAGATGCTTGTGCAACAGATAAGGCAGAAATCTGACCTTTAAGGGTACTGACAGATAACCCCTTCTCAAGGCCTTCCTGGAGAAAAGACAAGATCCTAAGAATCCTATCCTTACTCCAAGAAGATCCTTTAGACTCACACCAATAAAGATATTTACACCATATATTATGGTAAATCCTTCTAGTGACAGGCTTACAAGCCTGAATCATGGCCTCAATGACCGATCCTGAAAATCCACGCTTAGCTAAAATCAAGCATTCAATCTCCAAGCAGTCAGCTTCAGAGAAACTAGGTTTGGATGATGGAAGGGCCCCTGAAGAAGAAGGTCCTCCCTCAGCGGAAGTCTCCACGGAGGTAGAGACGACATTTCTACTAGATCAGCATACCAGATCCTGCGAGGCTACGCAGGAGCTATAAGAATCACAGATGCTCTCTCCTGCTTGATCCGAACGATGACTTGTGGAAGGAGAGTAAACGGAGGAAATAAATATGCCAACCCGAAGTTCCAAGGAACTGCCAGAGCATCTATCAGAAAAGCTGGAGGATCTCTCGACCTCGAGCCGTACTTTGGGAGCTTGGTGTACTGACAAGACGCCATCAGATCCAACTCCGGTAATCCCCATTTGGTTGTTAACCTGGAGAACTCTTCCCGAATGGAGTTCCCACTCCCCGGGATGAAAAGTCTGTCTGCTCAGGAAGTCTGCTTCCCAATTGTCCACTCCTGGAATGTGGACTGCAGATAGACAACAATTGTGAGCCTCTGCCCACTGGATGATCCGTGCCACCTCCTTCATGGCTAAGGAACTCCGGGTTCCTCCTTGGTGGTTGATGTAGACCACTGAGGTTATGTTGTCTGTCAAGAACCTGATGGACCGGGCTAAGGCCAGCTGAAGCCAAGCAATCAAGGCACTGATGATCGCTCTCAACTCCAGAATGTTTATGGGGAGAGCAGATTCCTTCTGAGACCAAATTCCCTGCGCCTTCAATGAGTCCAAGACTGCTCCCCAACCTAGCAGGCTGGCTTCCGTGGTCACAATTACCCAAGAGGGTCTCTGGAAACACGCCCCCTGGGACAGAAGTTCTTGCGACAGCCACCATGGAAGGGAGTCTGTCAGGGTTTTTTTTCCCCTGCTTTGTTTGCCATGTGCTGCTGGTAGCCATTTTACTCACCTCTCTTGTTGAGTCTGGTGCAGAGTGTGTGATGCTGCTCATTTCCTGCAAGCCCTCTTATGGCCAGACTGGTGTACATCATCCATGTGAGACAGGATGCAGTCTTAGAATTATGATGTCATCACTTTATACTATGTATTTAAAGGGCCTCTGTTCAGTATGCTTTGCTCTTGCGTTGTCTCAGACCTGTTTGTGAGTTCCAGTTCCTGTGTATTACCTGGCTGTCTAACGTCCCTCCTGGTTCCTGATCCCTGGCTTGTTCCCGACTCTGCTGTTCTCCTTGTTCCTGATTCCGGCTCGTCTGACTATTCGCTTTGGCTCCTGACTCGGCTTGTCTGACTACCAGCTCTGGCTTTGACTCATGGCTTGCTGTTTGACTTGTGGACTTTTTATTATTTTTTTGTTATTAATAAAGGTGTGATTATTTTTGCACTTCTCGTCTAAGTCTGATTCCTGGCACCCTGACAGAGACCTCTGAGGATTGATCCAGAACTATCGTCTGAGAGAGATCCGTATAATCCCCGTTCCACTGAGCAAGCATACATAGCTGCAGGGGTCTCAAATGGAACCGAGCAACGGAACTATGTCCATGGAAGCCACCATCAACCCGATTGCCGAGTGCTGTTGACTGCAGAGACAGACACACGGACAGAATCTTGGCTTTTCTGACCTCCGTCAGAAATTTCTTCATTGCTAGAGAGTCTATGATGGTTCCTAAGAAAATCACCATTGTAGCTGGAACAAGGGAACTTTTCTCCAGGTTGACCTTCCAACCGTGGGAACGAAGAAACGCCAACAAAATCCTAGATTCTGCTAGTTGCAAGGATGGTGCCTGAACCAGAATGTCATCCATATAAGGGGCCACTGCAATTCCCTGGGCCTGAATTACTGCCAAAAGAGCTACCAGAACCTTTGAAAAGACTCTGGGTGCTGTGGCAAGGCCAAAAGGAAGCGCCACAAATTGAAAGTGTTTTTCTAGATAGGCAAACCTCAGATATTTGTGATGGTCCCTGTGAATGGGAACGTGAAGGTATGCATCCTTCAGGTCTATGGTTGACATGAATTGACCCTCTTGAATCAGAGGTAGAATGGAGCGGATAGGACGGTGCCCTGAGAAATTTGTTCAGTAACTTGAGATCTAGAATGGGCCTGAAAGTTCCCTCTTTTTTGGTAACCACAAACAGGTTGGAGTAGAATCCGAGACCCTGTTCCTGTCTTGGAACAGGCACTATCACTCCCGAGAGCCTGACATCCCTTCATCTTGTTCTTCTTGTCTTGAGGCAGAAAGGATCCTTTACCACCCGTTATTATATCGGAAATGATTTCCGCTAAAGCTGGACCGAACAAGATCTTACCCTTGTAAGGAATTGCCAAAAGTTTAGATTTAGAAGAAACATCAGCAGACCAAGATTTAAGCCATAGCACTCTATGCGCTAAGATTGCAAAACCAGAAATTTTGGCCCCCAACTTAATGACTTGCAAGGAAGCATCAGTGATAAAGGAATTATCTAACTTTAGAGCCTTTATCCTATACTGAATTTCCGCCAAGGGAGTTTCCGCTTGAAGAGATTCAGACAGAGCAACGAACCAATAGGCCGCCGCACTGGTTACTGTGGCAATGCACACCGCCAGTTGCCATTGTAACCCCTGATGAGTATACATTTTCTTTAAAAAAGCCTCCAGGTTTTTATCCATAGGATCTTTGAACTAACAACTGTCCCCAATAGGAATAGTAGTTCTCTTTGCCAAAGTGGAAATTGCCCTTTCCACCTTTGGGACCGTCTGCCACGACTCCTTTATGGAATCAGCCACCGGGAACATCATCCTAAAGACAGGGGAAGGGGAAAAAGGAATCTCTGGTCTTTCCCATTTCCGAGTAATAATCTCAGTGGCACGGTATGGTACTGGAAATACCTCCCAGGAGAGGGGACATCAAAAAATCTATTCAATTTACTAGATTTTTTAGGGTTAATGACAAGACATGCCTCAGAGTCATCCAAGGTAGCTAAAACCTCCTTTAATAAAACAAGAAGGTGTTCAAGCTTAAACCTGAAGGAAACCACTTCAGCATCAGAAGAAGGGATTACACTATCCGAGTCTGAGATTTCACCCTCAGAGGCTACCGAAGTATCTTCATCTCCCGACTTATGGGAAAGAGCAACCTGGTTAGCCTTAACAGGTTTAGAAACCTTACTATCTGATTCTCTAGACTTCCTCTTACGTTTCCCGTTGAGTAAGGGAAAAGCAGCTAGCGCCTCATACCGATAAGGATACCTGGGCAGCAATCTCTGCCTTCAAAAAAACTCCATCAAGAGTCTGTGAGGAACCGCAGGGTACTGCTTGAGATGGTAAAGATACATGGGATACTTGAGGAGGAGACTGTGGCATTGCCTGAACAGAATCCTCCTGAGAGATTGGTGGCTCAGTAACAAAAAGTATGTCCTACATTAGGGTTCTTTCAATGCAAGAATCACAAAAAGGCAAAGGCGGTTCAACATGGGCACTACAACAAATCTTGCACTCTACTCCAGGCGTAGACTGTACGTCCATCTTTGCAAAAAAAACAACACAGAATACAAAACCTTTTTTTTTATTTATGTACTGTCCCTTTAAATTTTAAAGTTAAAACAGAAAACAGCAAAACATTAGTTATGGAAACAGCAAAACAAAACCAGAAGCCTCCCTTTTTATAAACAGACCCTGTAACGAAGTCTAATAAAAATAAAGCAGTTAGAGAACGTCTGGCCCCTCTACACCTCAGCATTAAGCTGGGGCGTCTACCTGCACTTATGAACAGAAGGAGACTGGATTTCGGAACAAACACACTATTCTACTGCGTGTACAGCCACCATGAAATGGAAACAGGGAAAAAAAAACGTGAAATCAGAGCGCCCTGAAACCGGAGAAGAGCTCCAACCCTGTGACGTCACATAATGGCCGAGAACGGCCCGTAATGTGAAAAAACATGCCTGTAGAGAATATGCCCCCCTCCTAAAAACTTAAGGACTGATCACAGAAGTTGAAACACTGAGCCACCAATAATAAAAATGTAACCCATTCTTAACAGGCGTTTTATTTATAAAACTCTCTCACCATCATAACGTAGCAGAGACCTGCACCCTGTCTAAAGTATCCTGAATTTAGAATAACTTACCCCATACACGATGCAGTGAATTACTCAAGTGCCAGGAATCTGAATAAAATTTTCAAAAATGGCACTTACCTGCACCTCTGTCCGACAGGAAGGACATCTCACCGGCATGAGAGGAAGCCACTCCTCACAGAGACCTATGGATTGAAGACGAAACAGAGTAAGCCTACTACTGGTATTCTAAGAGAGGGCAGCAACTTGTCAGAGACTTGTAGTTCCTGACTGCTTAAAAGCTACAACAGCCCTACTGAAGAGACTAACGTGGAATACAGCTAAACCCAGCAGATAGGGAAGATCAGGGCAAGCAAGCCCTGGCTTCAAAACAAAAAAAAATCCTTGATAGAAGAATCTAACACCTAAACTTCACCTCCTCCTTGCACTGAAGGCAAAGAGGATGACTGGGGGTTGTGGGAAGGGAAGTGATACTTAACAGCTTTGCTGTGGTGCTCTTTGCCTCCTCCTGCTGGCCAGGAGTGATATTCCCAACAGTAATTGATGATCAGTGGACTCACTGTGTCTTAAGAAAGAAATGAATGTAAGGAGAGGCAAATTACCTTTGTAAATGATCTGGAAAATAACTGGTTAGATATGAAAACAATTAAAAGCTTCACTGCAAAGGGTTTCCAAAGTTAAGCAAAAAATACATCATTACTTTTAAATTATTTAAAAAACAAAACAAAAAACAGTGTTGTTCCACTTACTGCCGATTGCAAGATCTTATTAAAGGTGAAAAATGTCCCATAAAATATCATGATTTAAACAAAAGTTGAAAAAGTTGCCCAATGTATAATTAAATATCATTGCTAAAAAAAAACATGATTAAATTCAAATACAGTTGATTCATGAAAGGAATACATTTGAACTACTTTTTTTAGAAAGGTTTATAGCAACATTTCAGTACATTGCCCTACATGTTCTTCAGAAAGAAGAGACGGGGCCAAGGTGAAACATTATTTTAAGACAGGTGTGACAGTCCATTAAATGAGAGAGTGCAAGAAATGTAGAACACCCAAATGTGTGGATAATTTATAAGAGCTGCACACCTGTGACAGTTGAAGGCACTTGATTTCACATGATGTGTATGGAAATATCAGAGATGATGAAAATCATAGATAATGTATATTCATAAGATATCTTCCTTCCACACACTGCACAATAAAGAGGAACAAATTATCAAGGGAACAAAGCCATAGGAGTGAAGTAATGGCATTTACTGCACATTTCAAACACAAGAAAATCATATAATGAAATATTAAATTAAATGAAATGTGTGTAAGGTAGTCTCTTTTCATGAATTATATCACTTCAAACAAATACTAAAATCATGTACAGTTAGGGATTATTAAAATGTTGACATTTTCCTTCTGGCTATAGAATCATAGTAATTAATATGTTTCAATCCTGAGATAGACATCTAAACTTATTTTTTTTTAATGATTATAAAACTTTGGACATAATTAAAAAAAAGAACAGAAAATTTGACATACACAATCAGATAAACTGAAAAAATGTACCTAAAATTAAATAAATAATTTAAGATATGTTTTTAAATGTCTGTCTTTTGTGATTACATATAGCATTATGAAGATGTTTGTATTTGCATACAAAAAAGCAAAAAATAAATAAATTCATACGAAATAATGAAACCTTTAAAACGGACAGTCAAGTCAAAATTAAATGTGCATGATTCAGATAGGGAATTTAATTTTAAACAGCTTACCAATTTACTTTTATTTTCAAATTTACTTTGTTTTCTTGGTATTCTTTGTTGAAAGCTATACCTAGGTAGGCTCATATGTGAATTTCTGATCCCTTGAAGGCCATCTCTTATTTAAGTGCATTTTGTCAGTTTTTCACAGCTAGACAGCACTAGTTCATGTGTGCCACATAGATATCATTGTGCTCACTCCCGTGGAGTTATTTATGAGTCAGCACCGATTGGTTAAAATGCATGTCTGTCAAAAGAACTGAAATAAGGGGGCAGTCTGCAGATATAAGGGAATCACTGAGGTAAAAAGTATATTAATATAACAGTGTTGGTTATGCAAAACTGGGGAATGGGTAATAAAGGGATAATCTATCTTTTTAAAGGGACAGTCTACTCCTGAATTTGTATTGCTTAAAAAAAACTAAATTTATGCTTACCTGATAAATGTATTTATTTCTTGACACAGTGAGTCCACGGATCATCTAATTACTATAGGGAATATCACTCCTGCCCAGCAGGAGGCGGCAAAGAGCACCACAGCAAAGCTGTTAAATATCACCTCCCTTCCCTCCAACCCCAGTCATTCGACTGAAGCAAAGGAAAGAGAGGAAGCAACAAGGTGCAGAGGTGTCTGAAGTTTATAACATAAAAACCCTGTCCTTAAGAAAACAGGGAGGGCCGTGGACTCACCATGTCAAGAAATAAATACATTTATCAGGTAAGCATACATTTTGTTTTCTTTCTAATGATACGGTGAGTCCACGGATCATCTAATTACTATTGGGAATCAATACCCAAGCTAGAGGACACAGATGATATGGGAGGGACAAGACAGGGAACCTAAACGGACGGCACCACTGCTTGAAGAACCTTTCTCCCAAAAGAAGCCTCAGCCGAGGCAAAAGTATCAAATTTATAGAATTTAGAAAAAGTGTGAAGAGAGGACCAAGTTGCAGCCTTGCAAATCTGCTCCACAGAAGCTTCATTTTTGACTGCCCAGGAAGAGGAAACAGCCCTTGTAGAATGAGCCGTAACTTTTTCAGGAGACTGCTGTCTAGCGAATGATACTCTTCAGCCACAAAGAAAAAGAAGTAGCCATAGCTTTCTGCCCCTTACGTTTCCCAGAGAAAACCAGAAACAGAGCAGAAGACCGACGAAAATCCTTAGTCGCCTGTAAATAGAATTTCAATGCACGCACCACGTCCAGATTGTGCAGCAGACATTCCTTCTGAGAAGAAGGGTTAGGACACAAGAAAGGAACAACAATCTCCCGATTAATGTTCCGATCTGAAACCACCTTAGGGAGAAACCCAAAAAGTTAGCACGCAAAACTACCTTATCCGAATGAAAAATAAGGTAAGGAGACTCATGCTGCAATGCCGAGAGCTCTGAAACTCTACATGCAGATGAAATAGCAACAAGAAACAAAACCTTCCAAGATAACTTAATATCCAAGGAATGCATAGGCTCAAACGGAGTCTGTTGAAGAACTTTAAGAACTAGATTAAGACTCCAGTAAGGAGTAACCGGCTTAAACACAGGACTGATTCTGACCAAGGCCTGACAGAACGATTGCACGTCTGGTACATCCGCCAGACGTTTATGTAACAAAATAGACAAGGCAGATATTTGACCCTTTAGGGAGCTTGCCGATAAACCCTTCTCCACACCCTTTTGGAGAAAAGACAAAATTCTAGGATTCCGAACTCTACTCCATGAGTAGCCTTTGGATTCACACCAATGCAGATATTTACACCATATCTTATGGTAAATCTTTCTAGTCACAGGCTTACAAGTCTGAATCATGGTCTCAATGACCGACTCTGAAAATCCCCGCTTAGATAAAATTAAGCATTCAATCTCCAAGCAGTCAGCTTCAGAGAAATTAGATTTGGATGAAGGAAGAGCCCTTGAAGTAGAACGTCCTTTCTCAACGGAAGTCTCCAAGGTCCAAGGTAGAAGAGATGACATCTCCACCAGGTCTGCATACCAAATCCTGCGAGGCTACGCCGGTGCAATGAGGATCACCGATGCCCTCTCCTGTTTGATTCGAGCAATGACCCGAGGTAGAAGAGCAAATGGGGGAAATAGGTATGCGAGACTGAAATTCCAAGGTACCGCCAGAGCGTCTATCAGGACAGCCTGAGGGTCCCTTGACCTCGACCTGTACCTCGGGAGCTTGGCATTCTGCCGAGATGCCATGAGATCCAGTTCTGGCTGCTTTTTGAGAAACGAGTGAAAGGTGTGTCTGCTCAGAAAATCTGTCTCCCAGTTGTCCACTCCTGGGATGTGGATCGCCGACAGACAGCAGTTGTGGGTCTCCAGCCACTGAATATTCTTGGCTACTTCTGTCTTGGCCAAGGAAATTCGAGTTCCCCCCTGATGGTTGATGTAAGCCACTGAAGTTATGTTGTCCGATTGGAACCTGATAAACCGTGCTGAGGCTAACTGAGGCCAGGCAATAGGAGCATTGAAGATTGCTCTCAGCTCCAGAATGTTTATGGGTAGAACAGATTCCAGCCGAGTCCATGTCCCCTGAGCCTTTAGAGAGCCCCAGACTGCTCCCCATCCCAGTAGGCTGGCATCTGTTGTCACAATCACCCAGGTGGGTCTGCGGAAGCAGGTTCCCTGGGATAGATGACCCTGAGACAACCACCAAAGAAGAGAATCCCTTGTCTCCTGCTCCAGATGTAATTGTGGAAACAGATCCGCATCTCCGTTCCACTGCCTGAGCATGCATAACTGCAGAGGTCTGAGGTGGAAACGGGCAAACGGGATGATGTCCATAGCCGCTACCATCAGACCGATTACCTACATACATTGAGCCACTGATGGCTGAGGAGAGGACTGAAGTGCTAGACAAGAATCGAAAATCTTTAATTTCCCGACTTCTGTCAGAAATATTTTGATTAGGAATCTATTATGGTTCCCAAGAAAACTACCCTTGTAGTTGGAACTAAGGAGCTCTTTTCCAAATTCACCTTCCATCCGTGAGATTGCAGGAAGGATAACAACATTTCGGTGTGAGATTTTGCTTGTTGAAAGGATGGCGCCTGAACCAGAATGTCATCCAGATAACGCGCCACTGCAATGCCCCGCAATCAGAGCACCGCCAACAGGGATCCCGGAACCTTTGAAAAAATTCTGAGAGCTGTGGCAAGGCCGAATGGAAAAGCCACAAACTGGAAGTGTTTGTATAGAAATGCGAACCTCAGAAACTTGTGATGGTCCTTGTGGATGGAAACATGCAGGTACGCATCCTTCAAATCTACTGTTGTCATAAATTGACCCTCTTGAACCAAGGGAAGAATGGAACGAATAGTTTCCATCCTGAAGGACGGTACTGTGAGGAATTTGTTTAGACTTTTGAGATCTAAAATTGGTCTGAAGGTTCCCTCTTTTTTGGGAACCACAAACAGATTGGAGTAGAACCACAGACCCTGTTCCTGCCTTGGAACAGGAACTATCACTCCCAGGTCGGAAAGGTCCCGAACAGAGAATAAGAACGCCTCTCTTTTTATGTGGTCTACAGATAATCTTGAAAGCACCAACCTGCCCCTGGGAGGAAAGGTCTTGAACTCCCAGGGACACGATGTTCACCGCCCAGGGATACTGAGCCTGAGCGAAGAAGGAAAGTCTGCCCCCCACAAGATCCGGTCCCGGATCAGTGGCAGGCCCTTCATGCTGCATTTGAGTCAATAGCAGGCTTCTTGAATTGCTTTCCCTTGTTCCAAGACTGGTTGGGCCTCCAGGAAGGCTTGGACTGTTCCTGCTTGGAAGAAGGAGAGGAAGGTTTACCCTTGAAGTTTCGAAAGGAACGAAAATTGCTCTGACGTCCCTTCTGCTTATTCCTCATATCCTGAGGGAGGAAATGGCCCTTTCCTCCAGTAATGTCAGAAATTATTTCCGTCAATCCTGGCCCAAACAAGGTCTTTCCCTTGTAAGGGATCGCCAAAAGATTAGACTTAGATGACACATCCACAGACCAAGATTTTACCATAAAGCACTGCGGGCCAGCACAGCAAAACTGGAAATCTTTGCTCCCATTTTAATAACCTGTAGGGAAGCATCTGTAATAAAGGAATTGGCCAACTTAAGAGCCTTGATCCTATCCCGGATCTCTTCAAGGGGAGTGTCTGTCCGAATAGAATCAGACAACGCATCAAACCAGTATGCTGCCGCACTAGTGACGGTAGCAATACACACCGCAGGTTGCCATTGTAAACCCTGGTGTACATACATTTTCTTGAGTAACCCCTCTAATTTCTTGTCCATAGGATCTTTAAAGGAACAACTATCTTCTATGGGAATAGTGGTCCTCTTAGCTAGTGTGGAAATTGCCCCTTCCACCTTAGCTACCGTCTGCCAAGACTCCCTGATAGAGTCTGCTATAGGAAACATCTTCTTAAATATAGGGGATGGAGAAAAAGGGATACCCGGTTTCTCCCATTCCCTAGCAATAATCTCTGTAGCTCGATCTGGTACAGGAAAAACCTCCACCATGGAAGGTACATCAAAATATTTGTTTAGTTTACTAGACTTCTTAGGATTGACTACGACAGATGTGTCGGAGTCGTCCAGGGTAGCCAAAACCTCCTTAAGTAACAAATGGAGGTGTTCTAGCTTAAACCTGAAGGATACAACTTCAGTATCAGCAGAAGGAATTACACTGCCTGAGTCTGAGATTTCACCCTCAGATGCTACCAAAGTATTTTCCTCTTTAGATTTCTGGGAGGGGCATTCGGAATAGCCACGACTGTGTCAGCAACCTTACCTACTGATTTTTCACATTTCCTCTTGCGCTTTCCCTGCAGCATGGGAAAAGCAGACAGCGCATCAGAAACCGCAGAGGACATGAGGGAAGCACAGGGCACTGGATGTGTGGACGATAAATTTTGGGACATTTGAGGAGAAAGCTGGGGCATCTTAAGCATTGTCAGAAGACTCCTGAATAGCATCCGCCTTCGACATTGTTGGCTCAGAAAAAAGTCTATCCCTGTAATGTAAAGTTCTCTCAATACATGAGGAACAGAAAGGGATTGATGGTTCCACATTAGAATCAAAACATAAAGAACATGTAACATCTTGCAGGGCCTCTTGGTCCATATTTATTCACCAATAAACAGAATAAATAGATGAACAAACTGATATTTTATTTCGAAAATGCCCCACAAAAAAAACGTTACTGTTCCTTTAAATTTTAAAATGAAACCGCTTTATTTTTCTGCAACAAAATAAGAAAGTATGACAAAAAAACACTCCGTACAACCTCTACACCTCAGATTAACTTTGCTGAAGTGCTTACCTCCCTGACTGATACCGGAGTGAATATTCAGATAGATGAACCGGACTCAACTTCTATTTGCTGTCAATTGAAGTCCGGTATTCGCAATACTGCTAAAATCTGTGACAAAGCGTTCTCCACTCCGGAACACAGGAAGTATATGGGAAAAAACACAATTTATGCTTACCTGATAAATTTATTTCTCTTGTGGTGTATCCAGTCCACGGATCATCCATTACTTGTGGGATATTCTCATTCCCAACAGGAAGTTGCAAGAGGACACCCAACAGCAGAGCTGTAATATAGCTCCTCCCCTAACTGTCATAGCCAGTCATTTGACCGAAAACAAGCCGAGAAAGGAGGAACCATAGGGTGTAGTTGTTACTGTAGTTTAAATTTAAAAATTACCTGCCTTAAAATGACAGGGCGGGCCGTGGACTGGATACACCACAAGAGAAATAAATTTATCAGGTAAGCATAAATTGTGTTTTCTCTTGTAAGGTGTATCCAGTCCACGGATTATCCATTACTTGTGGGATACCAATACCAAAGCTAAAGTACACGGATGAAGGGAGGGACAAGGCAGGAACTTAAATGGAAGAAACCACTGCCTGTAAAACCTTTCTCCCAAATATAGCCTCCAAAGAAGCAAAAGTATCAAATTTGTAAAATTTTGAAAAAGTATGAAGCGAAGACCAAGTCGCCGCCTTGCAAATCTGTTCAACAGAAGCCTCATTTTTAAAGGCCCAAGTGGAAGCCACAGCTCTAGTGGAATGAGCTGTAATCCTTTCAGGAGGCTGCTGTCCAGCAGTCTCATAGGCTAAGCGGATTAAGCTTCTTAGCCAAAAAGAAAAAGAGGTTGCCAAAGCCTTTTGACCTCTCCTCTGTCCAGAGTAGACAACAAACAAAGCAGATGTTTGACGAAAATCTTTAGTAGCTTGTAAGTAAAACTTTAAAGCACGGACCACGTCCAGATTGTGTAACACAAGGATGGAACCACAATCTATTGTTGATATTCTCATTAGATACCACCTTAGGTAAGAACCCAGGTTTGGTACGCAGGACTACCTTATCCGTATGAAAAATCAGATAAGGAGAATCATATTGTAAGGCAGATAGCTCAGAGACTCTACGAGCTGAGGAAATAGCTACCAAAAAAAAAAAAAAAAAAGAACTTTCCAAGATAAAAGTTTGATATCTATGGAATGAAGAGGTTCAAACGGAACTCCTTGAAGAACCTTAAGAACCAAGTTTAAGCTCTATGGTGGAGCAACATGTTTAAACACAGGCTTGATTCTAACTAAAGCCTGACAAAATGCCTGAACGTCTGGAACATCTGCCAGACGCTAGTGCAAAAGAATAGACAGAGCAAAAATCTGTCCCTTTAAGAAACTAGCTGACAATCCTTTTTCCAAACCTTCTTGGAGAAAAGATAAAATCCTAGGAATCCTGACCTTACTCCATGAGTAACCCTTGGATTCACACCAATAAAGATATCTACGCCATACCTTATGGTAAATTTTCCTGGTGACAGGCTTTCGTGCCTGTATTAAGATATCAATAACTGACTCGGAGAAGCCACGCTTTGATAAAATCAAGCGTTCAATCTCCAGGCAGTCAGCCTCAGAGAAATTAGATGGTTGAAAGGACCCTGAAGTAGAAGGTCCTGTCTCAGAGGCAGAGACCATGGTGGAAAGGATGACATGTCCACTAGATCTGCATACCAGGTCCTGCGTGGCCACGCAGGTGCTATCAGAATCACCAATGCTCTCTCCTGCTTGATCTTGGCAATCAGTCGAGGGAGCAGAGGAAACGATGGAAACACATAAGTCAGGTTGAAAGACCAGGGCGCTGCTAGAGTATCTATCAGTGTCGCCTTGGGATCCCCGGACCTGGATCCGTAACACGGAAGCTTGGCGTTCTGGCGAGACGCCATGAGATCCAGTTCTGGTTTGCCCCAACGGAGAATCAGTTGTGCAAATCGCTCCGGATGGAGTTCCCACTCTCCCGGATGAAAAGTCTGACGACTTAGAAAATCCGCCTCCCAGTGCTCTACATCTTGGATATGGATAGCTCATAGGTGGCAAGAGTGAATCTCTGCCCAGTGAATTGTTTTTGAAACTTCTAACATCTCTAGGGAACTTCTTGTTCCCCCTCGATGGTTGATGTAAGCTACAGTCATGATGTTGACCGACTGAAATCTGATGTACCTCAGAGTTGCTAACTGAGGCCAAACCTGAAGAGCCTTGAATATCGCTCTTAGTTCCAGAATATTTATTGGAAGGAGAGACTCCTCCTGAGTCCACGATCCCTGAGCCTTCAGGGAGTTCCATACTGCACCCCAACCTAGAAGGCTCGCATTTGTTGTTACAATAGTCCAATCTGGCCTGCGAAGGTCATACCTTTGGACAGATGGACCCGAGATAGCCACCAGGGAAGAGGATCCCTGGTCTCTTGGTCCAGATTCAGTTGAGGGGCAAAATCTGTGTAATCCCCGCTCCACTGATTGAGCCTGCATAGTTTCAGCGGTCTGAGATGTAAGCGTGCAAACGGCACTATGTCCATTGCCGCTACCATTAAGCCGATTACTTCCATACACTGAGCCACCAAAGGGCGCGGAATGGAATGAAGAACCCGACAGGAATTTAGAAGCTTTGATAACCTGGACTCCGTCAAGGTAAATTTTAATTTCAACAGAATCAGAGGCCCTAGAAAGGAAACTCTTGTGAGTGGGGATAGAGAACACTTTTCCTCGTTCACTTTCCACCCATGCGACCTCAGAAATGCCAGTACTACGTCCGTATGAGACTTGGCAATTTGGAAGTTTGACGCCTGCATCAGGATGTCGTCTAAATAAGGGGCCACTGCTATGCCCCGCGGCCTTAGGACCGCCAAAAGCGACCCTAGAACCTTTGTAAAGATTCTTGGGGCTGTAGCTAATCCAAAGGGAAGAGCTACAACTGGTAATGCCTGTCTTGAAAGGCAAACCTGAGAAACCGATGATGATCTTTGTGTATCGGAATGTGAAGATAAGCATCCTTTAGATCCACTGTAGTCATATATTGACCCTCCTGGATCAGTGGTAGGATGGTACGAATAGTTTCCATCTTGAACGATGGAACTTTGAGGAATTTGTTTAAGATCTTTAGATCCAAAATCGGTCTGAAGGTTCCCTCTTTTTTGGGAACCACAAACAGATTTGAGTAAAAACCCTGTTCCTGTTCCTCCTTTGGAACTGGATGGATCACTCCCATAACTAGGAGGTCTCGTACACAGTGTAAGAATGCCTCACTCTTTATCTGGTTTGCAGATAATTGTGAAAGGTGAAATCTCCCTTTTGGGGGGGAAGCTTTGAAGTCCAGAAGATATCCCTGGGATATAATTTCCAACGCCCAGGGATCCTGAACATCTCTTGCCCACGCCTGGGCGAAGAGTGAAAGTTTGCCCCCCACTAGATCCGTTACCGGATAGGGGGTCGTTCCTTCATGCTGTCTTAGAGGCAGCAGCAGGCGTTTTGACCTGCTTACCTTTTTTCCAGGTCTGGTTTGGTCTCCAGACCGTCTTGGATTGAGCAAAAGTTCCCTCTTGTTTATTATTAGAGGAAGTTGATGACGCACCTGCCTTGAAGTTTCGAAAGGCACGAAAATTAGACTGTTTGGCCCTAGATTTGGACCTGTCCTGAGGAAGGGCATGACCTTTTCCTCCCGTGATATCAGCAATAATCTCCTTCAAACCAGGCCTGAATAGGGTTTGCCCCTTGAAGGGAATGTTAAGTAGCTTAGATTTTAAAGTCACGTCAGCTGACCATGATTTAAGCCATAGCGCTCTGCGCGCCTGTATAGCAAAACCAGAATTCTTAGCCGTTAGTTTATTCAAATGAACAATGGCATCAGAAATAAAATAATTGGCTAGCTTAAGTGCTCTAAGTTTGCCAAGTATGTCATCCAATGGAGTCCCTACCTGTAAAGCCTCTTCCAGAGACTCAAACCAGTACGCCGCAGCAACAGTGACAGGGGCAATGCATGCAATGGGCTGTAGGATAAAACCTTGTTGAATAAATATTTTCTTAAGGTAACCTTCTAATTTTTTATCCATTGGATCTAAAAAAGCACAACTGTCCTCGACAGGGATAGTAGTACGCTTTGCTAGAGTAGAAACTGCTCCCTCCACCTTAGGGACTGTCTGCCATAAGTCCCGTGTGGTGGCGTCTATTGGAAAACATTTTTCTAAAAATAGGAGGGGAAGAGAACGGCACACCTGGTCTATCCCATTCCTTATTAATAATTTCTGTAAACCTTTTAGGTATTGGAAAAACATCAGTACACACCGGCACTGCAAAGCATTTATCCAGTCTACACAATTTATCTGGCACTGCAATGGTATCACAGTCATTCAGAGCAGCTAAAACCTCCCTAAGCAACACGCGGAGGTGTTCAAGCTTAAATTTAAATGTAGAAATATTAGAATCAGGTATCTTTCCTGAGTCATTAACATCACCCACTGACTGAAGCTCTCCTTCCTCAGCTTCTGCATATTGTGAGGCAGTATCAGACATGGTTCTTAAAGCGTCAGTATGCTCTGCATTTTGTCTCACCCCAGAGCTATCTCGCTAACCTCTAAGTTCAGGTAGTCTGGCTAATACCGCTGACAGTGTATTATCCATGACTGCCGCCATGTCTTGTAAAGTAAACGCTATGGGCGCCCTAGATGTACTTGGCGCCATTTGAGCGTGAGTCCCTTGGGCGGGAGTCAAAGGGTCTGACACGTGGGGAGAGTTAGTCGTCATAACTTTCCCCTCGTCAGATTCCTCTGGTGATAATTTTTTTAAAAAAGAATATGATCTTTATTACATAAAATGAAATCAGTACCTTTGGTACACATTCTAAGAGGGGGTTCCACCATGGCTTTTAAACATAATGAACAAGGAGTTTCTTCTATGTCAGACATATTTATACAGACTAGCAATGAGACTAGCAAGCTTGGAAAACACTTTAAATCAAGTTAACAAGCAAATATAAAAAACGGTACTGTGCCTTTAAGAGAAACAAATTTTGTCAGAATTTGAAAAACAGTGAAAAAATGCAGTAAATCAAACAAAATTTTTACAGTGTATGTAATAGGCTAGCAGAGCATTGCATCCACTTGCAAATGGATGATTAACCCCTTAGTTCAAAAAACGGATCAAAAAAACGAAATAGACGTTTTTTTAACAGTCACAAAGAACTGCCACAGCAAGCTGTGGTCCTACCTTCCCCAATACACGACTTTGGAAAGCCTTTGAGCCCTTTAGAGATGTCCTATAGCATACAGGGGACTCCTGAGGGAATCTGGATGTCACAGTTTATAATTTTAACTGCACCAACTGTAACTTTTATACTATAACAGTGGAAAGTCTCATTAAACTGTTTCTAGTCAAAATTTAAGCCATGTGGAAAAAACTAGGCCCCAATAAAGTTTTATCACCAAAGCATATATAAAAATGATTAAACATGCCAGCAAACGTTTTATATTGCAATATCATAAGGGTATTACCCCTGGGAGTAAGCATGATACCAGTCGTTATTAAATCACTGTATTCAGGCTTAACTTACATTAATCCGGTATCAGCAGCATTTTCTAGTGTTTTCCATCTCTAGAAAAAATTATAACTGCACATACCTGATAGCAGAATAAACTGCACGCCATTCTCTCGCTGAAGTTACCTCATCTGTGTAATTCCCTCAGACATATGTGAGAACGGCAATGGATCTTAGTTACAACCTGCTAAGATCATAGAAACCTCAGGCAGATTCTTCTTCTATTTACTGCCTGAGATAAAATAGCACAACTCCAGTACTATTTAAAAATAACAAACTTTTGATTGAAGAAAATAAACTAGCTATATTTAACCACTCTCTCCTACAACGACCTAGCTTGTTGAGAGTTGCAAGAGAATGACTGGCTATGACAGTTAGGGGAGGAGCTATATTACAGCTCTGCTGTTGGGTGTCCTCTTGCAACTTCCTGTTGGGAATGAGAATATCCCACAAGTAATGGATGATCCGTGGACTGGATACACCTTACAAGAGAAAAGCATGCAACAGAATTTGCCGCCTCAGCTAACCCCGCCCATTGTGGGCATTACAAGATTAACCTCCCGTTCGGACAAATGTAACGTAAAGCCGTCGGATATATACAAAAGTAAAAAACACCACCTCTGAGCCTGCTCTCCTCGTCCTCAGTGCCTGTCATTACTGCCCATAATAAAATGATCTCCTAAGTCATAGGAGGATGTCTTTTGTCCCAGTAATACTTTTAAAGTGCCATCTTTTATTCTGTATACGCTCCCAGAAAATAAAAAGTTAGCACTTACCTTTAGAAATCTGCCCGGCAGCAAGGCAGTTTACCAGGTTTGAGAGGCATGTTCCCTCACATGGACCTGTGGAAAACAATGCAAAGACTTTTGAAGTTAGGGCAGCATTAAATATATGGGAGGCGCAGTGACGATTATACCCCACAAGTTCCCATTGCTTGAAAGCCACCACTGCTCTACTGAAGAGACTGATACGAACTATGGCTACACCCAAGGACAAAGCAGCACAATCTTGCACCACTTAAAAATAATAATATCTTGCTTGAAGAATCTTCTTATTAACACCTAAACTTTACAACTTCCTTGCTCTAACATAGGCAAAGAGAATGGCTGGGGTTGGAGGGAAGGGAGGTGATATTTAACAGCTTTGCTGTGGTGCTCTTTGCTGCCTCCTGATGGGCAGGAGTGATATTCCCAATAGTAATTAGATTATCCGTGGACTCACCGTGTCATTAGAAAGATAGATTATCCCTTTATTACCTATTCCCCAGATTTGTATAGCCAACACTGTTATATTAATATATTGTTAACTCAGTGATTACTTTGTATCTAAGCCTCTGAAGACTGCCCCCTTATTTCAGTTCTTTTGACAGATTTGTATTATAGACAATCAGTGCTGACTCATAAATAACTCTATGAGAGTGAGCACAATGTTATCTATATGATACACATGAACTAGCAGTGTCTAACTATGAAAATGCATAAGCGATAAGTGGCGGCCTTCAAGGGCTTAGAAATTAACATGAGCCTACCTAAGTTTAGCTTTCAACAAAGAAAAACAAGAGAACAAAACAAATTGGAAAGTTTTTTAAAATTGCATACCCTAACTGAATCATGAAAGCTTAATTTTGACTAGACTGTCCCTTTAAAGAATACAAAATCTAGAGTAGATTTCTCCCTGTAAAACAGTTTTGTGTTGGTGTTAAAGGGACAGTCAACACTAAAATTGTTACGGCTAGATTACGAGTTGTGCGTTAAGGTAAAAAAGCAGCGTTAACAGGTCCTAACGCTGCTTTTTTACGCCCGCTGCTATTACGAGTCTTGCAGTTTTAGGGGCACTGCACACTTCTTTGGCCTTACCGCAAAACGACTTACGTAAACTTCGTAAAGTCTTTTTTCTATGGGACTTCCATAGCGCCGGTATTACGAGTCTGTCCTGGGAGGCCAAAAAGTGAGCGGTACACCCTCTACCTCCAAGATCCCTAACGCATTCTAAAGTCAGTAGTTATGAGTTTCACACTACAACGCTGTAGCATAAAACTCATAACTAAAGTGCTAAAAAGTACACTAACACCCATAAACTACCTATTAACCCCTAAACCGAGGCCCTCCCGCATTGCAAATACCATAATAAACATATTAACCCCTAAACCGTCGCACTCCCGCCTTGCAAACACTATTTAAATATTAACCCCTAATCTGCTATACCTAACATCGCCGCCACCTACCTACATTTATTAACCCTTAATCTGCCGTCACCAACGTCGCCGCCACTATATTAAATGTATTAAGCCCTAAATCTAAGTCTAACTCTAACCCTAACACCCCCTAACTTAAATATAATTTAAAAAAATCTAAAGAAAATTACTATAATTAACTAAATTATTCCTATTTAAAACTAAATACTTACCTATAAAATAAACCCTAAGCTAGCTACAATATAACTAATAGTTACATTGTAGCTAGTTTAGGGTTTATTTTACAGGCAAGTTTGTATTTATTTTAACTAGGTAGAATAGTTACTAAATAATTATTAACTATTTAATAACTACCTAGCTAAAATAAATACAAATTGACCTGTAAAATAAAACCTAACCTAAGTTACACTAACACCTAACACTACACTACAATTAAATAAATTAACTAAATTAAAAACAATTAAATACATTAAATTAGCTAAATCACACAAAAACCCCCACTAAATTACAGAAAATTAAAAACAAATTACAGATCTTTAAACTAATTACACCTAATCTAATAGCCATATAAAAATAAAAAAAGCCCCCCAAAATAAAAAAAACCCTAGCCTAAACTAAACTATCAATAGCCCTTAAAAGGGCCTTTTGCGGGGCATTGCCCCAAAGTAAACAACTCTTTTACCTGTAAAAAAAAAAAAAATACAAACAACCCCCCCCCAACAGTAAAACCCACCACCCACACAACCAACCGCCCAAATAAAATACTATCTAAAAAAACTAAGCTCCCCATTGCCCTGAAAAGGGCATTTGGATGGGCATTGCCCTTAAAAGGGCAGTTAGCTCTTTTGCAGGCCCAAACCCTAACCTAAAAATAAAACCCACCCAATACACCCTTAAAAAATCCTAACACTAACCCCCTGAAGATCGACTTACTGTTCTGAAGACCGGACATCCATCCTCAAGGAAGCGGCAGAAGTCTTCATCCAACCGGGCCGAAGTCCTCAACGAAGCTGGGACAAGTCTCCATCCAAGCCGGGCGAAGTGGTCCATCAGACGGGCAGTAGTCTTCATCTAGATGACATCTTCTATCTTCATCCATCCGACGCGGAGCATCCTCTTCATCCGGAGTCTTCTTACTGAATGAAGGTACCTTTAAGTGAAGTCATCCAAGATGGCGTCCCTTAGAATTCTATCAGCGAATCGGAATCTATCAGCCAATCGGAATTAAGGTAGAAAAAATCCTATTGGCTGATCCAATCAGCCAATAGGATTGAGCTCGCATTCTATTGGCTGTTCCAATCAGCCAATAGGATTGAACTTCAATCCTATTGGCTCTTTGGATCAGCCAATAGGATTGAACTTCAATCCTATTGGCTGATTGCATCAGCCAATAGGATTTTTTCTACCTTAATTCCGATTGGCTGATAGAATTCTATCAGCTAATCGGAATCTAAGGGACGCCATCTTGGATGACGTCACTTAAAGGTACCTTCATTCAGTAAGAAGACTCCGGATGAAGAGGATGCTCCGCGTCGGATGTCTTGAAGATGGACCTGCTCCGCGTCGGATGGATGAAGATAGAAGATGCCGTCTGGATGAAGACTTCTGCCCGGTTGGATGAAGACTTCTCCCAGCTTCGTTGATTACCTCGGCCCGGTTGGATGAAGACTTCTGCTGCTTCCTTGAGGATGGATGTCCGGTCTTCAGAATAGTAAGTCGATCTTCAGGGGGTTAGTGTTAGGATTTTTTAAGGGTGTACTGGGTGGGTTTTATTTTTAGGTTAGGGTTTGGGCCTGCAATAGAGCTAACTGCCCTTTAAAGGACAATGCCCATCCAAATGCCCTTTTCAGGGCAATGGGGAGCTTAGGTTTTTTTAGTTAGTATTTTATTTGGGGGGTTGGTTGTGTGGGTGGTGGGTTTTACTGTTGGGGGGGTTGTTTGAATTTTTTTTACAGGTAAAAGAGCTGATTATCTTTGGGCAATGCCCTGCAAAAGGCCCTTTTAAGGGCTATTGATAGTTAAGTTTAGGCTAGGTTTTTTTTTTTGTTTTTTTTTTTTGATAGGGCTATTAGATTAGGTTTAATTAGTTTAAAGATCTGTCATTTGTTTTTAATTTTCTGTAATTTAGTGTTTGTTTGTTTTTTGTGATTAAGCTAATTTAATTTAATGTATTTAATTGTTTTTAATTTATTTAATTGTAGTGTAGTGTTAGGTGTTAGTAAAACTTAGGTTAGGTACTTTTGTATTTATTTTAGCTAGGTAGTTATTAAATAGTTAATAACTATTTAGTAACTATTCTACTTAGTTAAAATAAATACAAAGAATTAACAAAACAATCCGAGAGCGCCAACTAGAGGCAAAGGAAGATTCTAACAAGAAAGTGAATAACAGTCAAAAACATTTATTTGAACATATATTAAAACCATGGATCCATGTAACATATACGAAAATGAGATGCAGTGAACATGTAGTTAAAAATACATAATCGGGTCAGTGGAAAATACAATAAAAAATACAGTAAAAAAACAGAATTTATGTTTACCTGATAAATTACTTTCTCCAACGGTGTGTCCGGTCCACGGCGTCATCCTTACTTGTGGGATATTCTCTTCCCCAACAGGAAATGGCAAAGAGCCCAGCAAAGCTGGTCACATGATCCCCCCTAGGCTCCGCCTACCCCAGTCATTCGACCGACGTTAAGGAGGAATATTTGCATAGGAGAAACCATATGTTACCGTGGTGACTGTAGTTAAAGAAAATAAATTATCAGACCTGATTAAAAAAACCAGGGCGGGCCGTGGACCGGACACACCGTTGGAGAAAGTAATTTATCAGGTAAACATAAATTCTGTTTTCTCCAACATAGGTGTGTCCGGTCCACGGCGTCATCCTTACTTGTGGGAACCAATACCAAAGCTTTAGGACACGGATGAAGGGAGGGAGCAAATCAGGTCACCTAAATGGAAGGCACCACGGCTTGCAAAACCTTTCTCCCAAAAATAGCCTCAGAAGAAGCAAAAGTATCAAATTTGTAAAATTTAGAAAAAGTGTGCAGTGAAGACCAAGTCGCTGCCTTACATATCTGATCAACAGAAGCCTCGTTCTTGAAGGCCCATGTGGAAGCCACAGCCCTAGTGGAGTGAGCTGTGATTCTTTCAGGAGGCTGCCGTCCGGCAGTCTCATAAGCCAATCGGATAATGCTTTTAATCCAGAAGGAGAGAGAGGTAGAAGTTGCTTTTTGACCTCTCCGTTTACCAGAATAAACAACAAACAAAGACAAAGTTTGTCTGAAATCCTTAGTAGCTGCTAAGTAAAATTTGAGAGCACGAACTACATCCAAGTTGTGCAACAAACGTTCCTTCTTTGAAACTGGATTAGGACACAAAGAAGGCACAACTATCTCCTGGTTAATGTTTTTGTTAGAAACAACTTTTGGAAGAAAACCAGGTTTAGTACGCAAAACCACCTTATCTGCATGGAACACCAGATAAGGAGAAGAACACTGCAGAGCAGATAAGTCTGAAACTCTTCTAGCAGAAGAAATTGCAACCAAAAACAAAACTTTCCAAGATAATAACTTAATATCAACGGAATGTAAGGGTTCAAACGGAACCCCCTGAAGAACTGAAAGAACTAGGTTGAGACTCCAAGGAGGAGTCAAAATTTTGTAAACAGGCTTGATTCTAACCAGAGCCTGAACAAAGGCTAGAACATCTGGCACAGCTGCCAGCTTTTTGTGAAGTAACACAGACAAGGCAGAAATCTGTCCCATCAAGGAACTTGCAGATAATCCTTTTTCCAATCCTTCTCGAAGGAAGGATAGACTCTTAGGAATCTTAACCTTGTCCCAAGGGAATCCTGCAGATTCACACCAACAGATATACCAAATTATGTGGTAATTTTTCTGGTTACAGGCTTTCAGGCCTGAACAAGAGTATTAATAACAGAATCTGAGAACCCTCGCTTTGATAAGATCAAGCGTTCAATCTCCAAGCAGTCAGCTGGAGTGGGTCGAACGGACCTAGAACAAGAAGGTCTCGTCTCAAAGGTAGCTTCCATGGTGGAGCCGATGACATATTCACCAGATCTGCATACCAAGTCCTGCGTGGCCACGCAGGAGCTATCAAAATCACCGACGCCCTCTCCTGATTGATCCTGGCTACCAGCCTGGGGATGAGAGGAAACGGCGGGAACACATAAGCTAGTCTGAAGGTCCAAGGTGCTACTAGTGCATCCACTAGAGCCGCCTTGGGATCCCTGGATCTGTACCCGTAGTAAGGAACTCTGAAGTTCTGACGAGAGGCCATCAGATCCATGTCTGGAATGCCCCACGGTTGAGTGACTTGGGCAAAGATTTCCGGATGGAGTTCCCACTCCCCCGGATGCAATGTCTGACGACTCAGAAAATCCGCTTCCCAATTTTCCACTCCTGGGATGTGGATAGCAGACAGGTGGCAGGAGTGAGACTCCGCCCATAGAATGATTTTGGTCACTTCTTCCATCGCTAGGGAACTCCTTGTTCCCCCCTGATGGTTGATGTATGAACTTGGCCCTCGCTAGCTGAGGCCAAGCTTTGAGAGCATTGAATATCGCTCTCAGTTCCAGAATATTTATCGGTAGAAGAGATTCTACCCGAGACCAAAGACCCTGAGCTTTCAGGGATCCCCAGACCGCGCCCCAGCCCATCAGAACTGGCGTCGGTCGTGACAATGACCCACTCTGGTCTGCGGAAGGTCATCCCTTGTGACAGGTTGTCCAGGGACAGCCACCAACGGAATGAGTCTCTGGTCCTCTGATTTACTTGTATCCTCGGAGACAAGTCTGAATAGTCCCCATTCCACTGACTGAGCATGAACAGTTGTAATGGTCTTAGATGAATGCACACAAAAGGAACTATGTCCATTGCCGCTACCATCAAACCTATCACTTCCATGCACTGCGCTATGGAAGGAAGAGGAACGGAATGAAGTATCCGACAAGAGTCTAGAAGTTTTGTTTTTCTGGCTTCTGTCAGAAAAATCCTCATTTCTAAGGAGTCTATTATAGTTCCCAAGAAGGGAACCCTCGTTGACGGAGATAGAGAACTCTTTTCCACGTTCACTTTCCATCCGTGAGATCTGAGAAAGGCCAGGACAATGTCCGTGTGAGCCTTTACTTGAGGAAGGGACGACGCTCGAATCAGAATGTCGTCCAAGTAAGGTACTACAGCAATGCCCCTTGGTCTTAGCACCGCCAGAAGGGACCCTAGTACCTATGAGAAAATCCTAGGAGCAGTGGCTAATCCGAAAGAAAACGCCACGAACTGGAAATGCTTGTCCAGGAATGCAAACCTTAGGAACCGATGATGTTCCTTGTGGATAGGAATATGTAGATACGCATCCTTGAAATCCACCTTGGTCATGAATTGACCTTCCTGGATGGAAGGAAGAAGTGTTCGAATGGTTTCCATCTTGAACGATGGAACCTTGAGAAACTTGTTCAAGATCTTGAGATCTAAGATTGGTCTGAACGTTCCCTCTTTTTTGGGAACTATGAACAGATTGGAGTAGAACCCCATCCCTTGTTCTCCTAATGGAACAGGATGAATCACTCCCATTTTTAGCAGGTCTTGTGGTCTGAAGACAACTGAGACCTGTGGAACCTCCCCCTTGGAGGAAGCCCCTTGAACTCCAGAGAATAACCTTGGGAGACTATTTCTAGCGCCCAAGGATCCAGAACATCTCTTGCCCCAGCCTGAGCGAAGAGAGAGAGTCTGCCCCCCACCAGATCCGGTCCCGGATCGGGGGCCCGCATTTCATGCTGTCTTGGTAGCAGTGGCAGGTTTCCTGGCCTGCTTTCCTTTGTTCCAGCCTTGCATAGGTCTCCAGGCTGGATTGGCTTGAGAAGTATTACCTTCCTGCTTAGAGGACGTAGCCCTTGGGGCTGATCCGTTTCTGCGAAAGGGACGAAACTTAGGTTTATTTTTGGTCTTGAAAAGACCTATCCTGAGGAAGGGCGTGGCCCTTGCCCCCAGTGATATCAGAGATAATCTCTTTCAAGTCAGGGCCAAAGAGTGTTTTCCCCTTGAAAGGAATGTCAAGCAATTTGTTCTTGGAAGACGCATCCGCTGCCCAAGATTTTAACCAAAGCGCTCTGCGCCACAATAGCAAACCCAGAATTTTTTCGCCGCTAACCTAGCCAATTGCAAGGTGGCGTCTAGGGTGAAAGAATTAGCCAATTTAAGAGCACGAATTCTGTCCATAATCTCCTCCTAAGAAGAAGAATTACTAATAATCGCCTTTCCTAGCTCATCAAGCTAGAAACACGCGGCTGCAGTGACAGGGACAATGCATGCAATTGGTTGTAGAAGGGAACCTTGCTGAACAAACATCTTTAGCAGACCTTCTAATTTTTTATCCATAGGATCTTGGAAAGCACAACTATCTTCTATGGGTATAGTGGCGCGCTTGTGTAGAGTAGAAACCGCCCCCTCGACCTTGGGGACTGTCTGCCATCAGTCCTTTCTGGGGTCGACTATAGGAAAACAATTTTATAAATATGGGGGGAGGTACTAAAGGTATACCGGGCCTGTCCCATTCTTTACTAACAATGTACGCCACCCGCTTGGATATAGGAAAAGCTTCGGGGGGCCCCGGGGCCTCTAAGAACTTTTCCATTTTACATAGTGGTTCTGGAATGACCAGATAATCACAATCATCCAAATTGGATAACACCTCCTTAAGCAGAGCGCGGAGATGTTCCAACTTAAATTTAAAATTAATCACATCAGGTTCAGCTTGTTGAGAAATGTTTCCTGAATCTGAAATTTCTCCCCCTGGCCCCCTCAGACTGGTGTAGGGGCCCTTCAGAAACCATATCATCAGCGTTCTCATGCTCTACAGAATTTTCTAAAACAGAGCAGTCGCGCTTTCGCTGATAAGTGGGCATATTGGCTAAAATGTTTTTGATAGAATTATCCATTACAGCCGTTAAATGTTGCATAGTAAGGAGTATTGGCGCACTAGATGTACTAGGGGCCTCCTGTATGGGCAAGACTGGTGTAGACGAAGTAGGGGATGATGCAGTACCATGCTTACTCCCCTCACTTGAGGAATCATCTTGGGCATCATTTTTACTAAATTTTTTTATGACATAAAATACATATAGTTAAATGAGAAGGAACCTTGGTTTCCCCACAGTCAGAACACAATCTATCTGGTAGTTCAGACATGTTAAACAGGCATAAACTTGATAACAAAGCACAAAAAACGTTTTAAAATAAAACCGTTACTGTCACTTTAAATTTTAAACTAAACACACTTTATTACTGCAATTGCGAAAAAGTATGAAGGAATTGTTCAAAATTCACCAAAATTTCACCACAGTGTCTTAAAGCCTTAAAAGTATTGCACACCAAATTTGGAAGCTTTAACCCTTAAAATAACGGAACCGGAGCCGTTTTTATATTTAACCCCTTTACAGTCCCTGGAATCTGCTTTGCTGAGACCCAACCAAGCCCAAAGGGGAATACGATACCAAATGATGCCTTCAGAAAGACTTTTCTATGTATCAGAGCTCCACACACATGCAGCTGCATGCCATGCTGTCCTCAAAAACAAGTGCGCCATACCGGCGCGAAAATGAGGCTCTGACTATGATTAGGGAAAGCCCCTAAAGAATAAGGTGTCAAAAACAGTGCCTGCCGATATAATCATATCAAAATACCCAGAATAAATGATTCCTCAAGGCTAAATATGTGTTAATAATGAATCGATTTAGCCCAGAAAAAGTCTACAGTCTTAATAAGCCCTTGTGAAGCCCTTATTTACTATCTTAATAAACATGGCTTACCGGATCCCATAGGGAAAATGACAGCTTCCAGCATTACATCGTCTTGTTAGAAAGTGTCATACCTCAAGCAGTAAGAGACTGCACACTGTTCCCCCAACTGAAGTTAATTGCTCTCAACAGTCCTGTGTGGAACAGCCATGGATTTTAGTTACGGTGCTAAAATCATTTTCCTCATACAAACAGAAATCTTCATCTCTTTTCTGTTTCTGAGTAAATAGTACATACCAGCACTATTTTAAAATAACAAACTCTTGATTGAATAATAAAAACTACAGTTAAACACTAAAAAACTCTAAGCCATCTCCGTGGAGATGTTGCCTGTACAACGGCAAAGAGAATGACTGGGGTAGGCGGAGCCTAGGGGGGATCATGTGACCAGCTTTGCTGGGCTCTTTGCCATTTCCTGTTGGGGAAGAGAATATCCCACAAGTAAGGATGACGCCGTGGACCGGACACACCTATGTTGGAGAAATACAGTAAAAAATACAATAAAAATACAATAAAAATACAATATTCCACAAATTAATATCACCAATTACAGGGATATACAAAATAAGAGTCACATTAAATGATCTCTTAAGAAGAACAAAAAGTTTCTAAAAGAGTTTTTTAGAAAATTGTCCAAAGGAATTGTGGTGCAATTCTTAGTTGTAGCTAATGAGTCTAGAAATCCAGTGGAAAAAACAGTGATGAAAAATCAAGTATTGATGAAAAATCAAGTGAAAAATAATATATATAAAAAATCCAATTGAAATAATCCAAGTGTATATATAAAAGTGTAATATGAACGGGGGATCCCCCTAACACTAGTGGTAAGTGTAAAAATTGTGTAAAATTGTGTGAAAGTGTAAAAATAGTAAAAATATAAGTGAAAAAAATGAAAATGAAATCCAAGTGATATTTAGTAAGAGAAAATATATTAGTGAATGATCCTCCTTATGAATTTCTCCATATGAGTGATGGTAATGGACTTTTATGTGCTAGATGACTTTACTTGATCTTTGCAATGTAAACTTCGATTATCCCTGTAATTTAAAAAAACAACAACATAGTGCAATAACGTTTTAACATATGAAAAGATATGAAATAATGCTCACCAATTTTGTCAACGCGTTTCGGCCTCTATAAAAGGCCTTTCTCAAGACTAACTAAAGGTTAGGACAATTTTCTAAAAAACTCTTTTAGAAACTTTTTGTTCTTCTTAAGAGATCATTTAATGTGACTCTTATTTTGTATATCCCTGTAATTGGCGATATTAATTTGTGGAATATTGTATTTTTATTGTATTTTTATTGTATTTTTATTGTATTTTTTACTGTATTTTTTATTGTATTTTCCACTGACCCGATTATGTATTTTTAACTACATGTTCACTGCATCTCATTTTTGTATATGTTACATGGATCCATGGTTTTAATATATGTTCAAATAAATGTTTTTGACTGTTATTCACTTTCTTGTTAGAATCTTCCTTTGCCTCTAGTTGGCGCTCTCGGATTGTTTTGTTAATTCTTTGTAATCTTATCAGGGTAAGCTAGATACCCTTTTATCCAGGAGCTGTGAGGAAGCAGGTTGGGCGCTGTCAGATTTTTTCCGTAAATAATTCCTTCTCTCTAGCATCTTTCAGCAGCAAACCTAAACTTGCATAAGCAACCATAATTGCATAGGTTGTGATTTTATTCGACTTTATTTCCTTTTTATCTAGTTGTTTTTGTAAATTTAGTTGTATTAGTTCCTTTTTTGAGCACCACACACTTTTTTTAACAGATATGGATATCACAAGGTCCATCAGACAAGATATCCAATTGGATATCCATCATTCCAGCATAACCACTGGAATCAACACTAACGATAACTTAGATCTTGCCACAATTTTCAAATCTTTAGAGAAGCTACTCATACAAGAGGTTAAATTTAAAGCAGAAATATCCTTTTTAAAGAAATGTCTTGAACTTAACATCATCCCGAAAGGGTTAGTGATTAAAAAAGATTGTGCATTTCAAACAGAGGACTCAGTATTTCTAACACAATGGGCAGAAGCCCTGGTAGAGACCTCTAGGAAATTGATGCAGACTATAATAGATTATAGGGAATCTATTTTGAGTAAGGTAGATATCGAAATTAAGAGTACTGAGGACAATCTTATTGGCTCTGATGGTTGTATAATAGAATGTAAGGACTTTTTAGATAGAAAAGAAAATTTGACAAAGAAAATAACTAAGATAAGAGAAGATATAACTAACAAAAAGTCCAAAAAACTTTATAGGGAACTAGAACTGATTAAGCTTAGTAAGGATCAGGCAAACGAACAATTAATAAATGGCAATAACACTGATAATAATGACACTGCACAAAAAGATAATGATAACGAGGGTGAATGGGTAGAAGTGACTAATAAGAGGAGGGGGCACAGACCTAGGATACCATCTAGAAATGAGGACACTAGACACGATGAGACCAGAAATCAACAAAATTATAGGTCCTGGAATAAAGTGTACACACCCAAAAATGACAGATGGAATTATGAACCTCCCTACCCAGAGGACAATAGGACCACTAGAACACCATTTCGTCAATACAGACACAATAGGGGTTGGGGGGGGCGATTACAGACCCCATTGGTCCCATTCCCAAGACCTCAGTTATCAATATAATCAGAGACAAGATACAAATCAGAATGGTGAGTTTTTCAAGGGGGATAATAATCGAGGATATATCCACTCCCCATATAGACATGACAATAAAAGACAAGAATATCCATATCCCAACTACTATTCAAGGCAATATGGGAGAACAAATGGTAATAATAGAGAAAACACAGACTCGTCTTGGGGACAAAGAGGATACCGAAGATACCCCCAATTTAATCGAAGACACCAACAGTCCTTTCATAGAGGTGGAAACTGGCACAATTATCGCCACAACGACAACTACGAACCTCCTAGATTTAACCATCCAGGACCACGACCAGATACAAATATACGTGGGACGAACCAACAATCTAAACAACAAGAAGAAAGACAACCCAATAAACACATACCAGATATAGGTATGAATGAAGAATATCAAGCATCAACATCAGGGCATTCTTTTTTAGGAATACCTCAGAAAACTCCCAAAGAATTAGAAAGAGGATCTTTGAAGAGAAAGAACCCAAATTCAGAGGACTTCCAAACTCCAACAGACAAAAGAAGACCCACAGAGGCAAGAGAGGAGGGCGAAGAATAAGAAAGAAGGAATTACCACTCTCCCCATTAAATGTCAAGGCAACTACTACAGGCATCTTTAACCTAAGCTCAAAGGAACTCACTGAAAAGGAATCGTCTGTGTTAAACTATGGACTATCGTTCGCCCCATCAAAGGGTTTGAACAAATTTAACACTTTCATAAACGCAAAAGAATTGGTCAGGAAACTGACTCTAAAAAGACATTTTATGAGAACTCCATTGGAAATACAATCTATTCGACATGAAAATGTTATTTCAGACACCCAAACTACCAACAGAAATACTTACCTTCATACAGATCTAAGACCAAGATCGAATTTTTACCCATTAGCAAGTAAGGGTAATGCTATTGACACATTCGATACCATGATCTGTAATGAGATCAGGGACATCAACTACAAGAAATTGAACAGACATAAATATAACCTGACTAGAGAACAAATGAACACTATAAAGGCCCTTGAGAAGAATCATGATGTGGTGATTAAACCAGCCGATAAAGGTGGGGGCATCGTGGTTCTGAACAAAACAGACTACAATCACGAGTGTAACCGGATCTTATCAGACCAACAGACATATGAAGTATTGAAGAAAAATCCAGTTGAAATCTTCAAAAGAGAATTAGAAGAAATGTTGGGGGAAGCTAAAAACATTGGGATCCTAAATGACAAAGAGTATAAATACATCAATATCAAATATCCCATAACCCCAGTACTATATTATCTCCCCAAAGTACACAAATCCCTCGAAAAAAACCCCGGCCGCCCAATAATATCGGGGATAGGGGGTCTGTCTAGTAATCTGTCCGAATATATAGACAGATTATTACAGAAATACGTTACAGAATTACCGTCGTATTTGAGGGATTCTACTCAGATTCTGAATAAATTGGAGAATGTACAATGGGGAGAAAATTATATACTCGTTACATGTGACGTTATGTCCCTCTATACCAGCATTCCACATGATGGCGGTATAGAAGCGGTGGACTTCTTCCTTAAGAAAGATCCCAATTTACCTGAATTACAAAGAGAATTTATTCTTAGAGGGATACGTTTTATTTTAACCCACAACTATTTTAGCAACAATGGGACTTTTTTTAAACAAATATGTGGTACAGCGATGGGGACCAGGTTCGCGCCTAGCTACGCGAATTTGTATATGGGCTACTGGGAACTAGTTTTCTGGGATTCATGCCCAGCTAGCGCGGACCTGGTCCTCTACAACAGGTATATAGATGACATCATTCTGATATGGAAGGGGTCTAGAGAAGATTTAGAATATACCTTAAAAGTCATGAATGACAACACCCACAATCTCAAATTCACATATGAGATGAGCAATAAAACGATCAATTTCCTAGATCTAAAAATCGACATCAATGAAGGCAAACTGGAGACGTCCACTTTTTTTAAAAAAGTGGACTGCAATAATTATATACATAGAGAAAGCTGTCACCTCAACAGATGGAAGACCAATATACCAAAAGGTCAATTCCTTAGATTGAAGAAAAATTGCTCTAATCCCAATAAGTGGGAAGAACAAGCTGCCACTCTTAAAGAAAAATTTTTAGAAAGGGGTTATGAAGAAAAGTCCCTAATTGAAACTATGGAAGAAGTCAGGAATAAAGACCGGAAAGATCTCCTGGTATATAAACCCAAAAAAACAATCAACCATTTTGAAAATAACCAACTCACTGTCCCGTTCATAACTGAATATAGTGAGAACAGACACATTGTGGAGAAAATCATTGAGAAGCACTGGTCACTTTTAAAGAATGACGAAATCATAGGGGACAAACTGACAACCCAACCTGTCTTCATATATAGGAAGACGGATAACCTAAAGAGCAGACTATCCCCAAGTATACCTAAGGGGATATCGAATAAAGTAAGGGATGTATTTGGTAAAGAAATCAAAGGATTCTTCCCATGTCTAAGTTGTAAAGCCTGTAAAAGAGGTGTTAAAATTAAAGAATTCACCTCTTTCAACACAAAAGTGAAATACAAGATCAATGATCTGATAAGATGCAGTGACAGAGGAGTTGTCTACATGATATGGTGTAGCTGCGGACTTCAATACATAGGGCAAACGTCCAGAAGTCTTAAAGATCGCATTAGAGAACATCTATTAAAGATAGAACATGGAAACACTGAAACAGCCCTCTATAGACATTTTACCACTTACCATCGAGCGAGCCATAAAGATTTTAACTACATAGGCATACAACTAGTGACCCCAAATTGGAGGGGCGGTGACTATGAGAGACGCCTACTGACTGTAGAATCCAAATGGATTTTTAACATTGACTGTCTTTACCCTAGAGGCTTAAATAATAGAGAGGACCTCTCACACCTATTAAGTACAAAGTAATATCTTAGGACTCTTAGCTAGTTAGCATGTATCTTCATACTAGCTTTTTTAGCAAAGCGTTACTATCATAGAAACCATAACAATAGGCTCTTTCAACATTAGACGCTTTTATTTCATTTTATATAGAACTGAGTACCTACATCCCATTTTTAAGTCCCATTTTTAGCCTTATTTTAGTTTGTTCTGAGAGAAGACGATTTTAGATAGTTATGAATCTCCAAGATAACCTTTTTTGTATTATGGATACCATTACTATATGTACCTTTATCGAATGTACACCCATTGTATCCCCCTATTATATCTCCTTTTTAATAGATGTCCCCGGGCCTTATTTATGCATTTTATACATCCATAGTCTATCATTTTTACCAATTTACATTTATAATCATAATTTTATGACTCCAGTTTATCATTTTTACAGTAATTTTAAACTTTTTAATCCTGAAATTTTTAAAATTGTTACTAACTGTAAGATTGTTATTTATTTTGGGATTGTCATTTTATTATGTGTTATGTTTAAGTATTTTAAGAATGTTACCCACTGTATTTCGAATATTGCTCATATTATTTATTATTTATATACCCCAAATATGACCACCTCACATGGAGCTTACATTTGCCTAATTTGTTTATGTGGGAGCTCCATATATAGCATTAATGCCCCCATTACGAATATCGTCATTTGCCAAACTGCCATAGAAATAATGTAACCGGAAGTACAAATAACCGGAAGTAAACAAACATGACGTCACTTCCGGTCCGACGCTCACGAGTTTATAAACTGAGCGATCGGCAATATACATTTCCAAAGATCTAGAATGACAGAATGGAACAATATTGATCAGTAAAGGATATACTGATCAATTAGGCATGCAAATACATTACCCAAAAACGGAAGTATAATAGTAATAGAACTTCCGTTTTTTGGCGCCAAACCCGTTTTTTGGCGCCAAAACGAAGATAATTAATTGGCTGTTGATATATATAAATAGAACCACCAATACTCACCTTTAGTTAGTCTTGAGAAAGGCCTTTTATAGAGGCCGAAACGCGTTGACAAAATTGGTGAGCATTATTTCATATCTTTTCATATGTTAAAACGTTATTGCACTATGTTGTTGTTTTTTTAAATTACAGGGATAATCGAAGTTTACATTGCAAAGATCAAGTAAAGTCATCTAACACATAAAAGTCCATTACCATCACTCATATGGAGAAATTCATAAGGAGGATCATTCACTAATATATTTTCTCTTACTAAATATCACTTGGATTTCATTTTCATTTTTTTCACTTATATTTTTACTATTTTTACACTTTCACACAATTTTACACAATTTTTACACTTACCACTAGTGTTAGGGGGATCCCCCGTTCATATTACACTTTTATATATACACTTGGATTATTTCAATTGGATTTTTTATATATATTATTTTTCACTTGATTTTTCATCAATACTTGATTTTTCATCACTGTTTTTTCCACTGGATTTCTAGACTCATTAGCTACAACTAAGAATTGCACCACAATTCCTTTGGACAATTTTCTAAAAAACTCTTTTAGAAACTTTTTGTTCTTCTTAAGAGATCATTTAATGTGACTCTTATTTTGTATATCCCTGTAATTGGTGATATTAATTTGTGGAATATTGTATTTTTATTGTATTTTTTACTGTATTTTTTATTGTATTTTCCACTGACCCGATTATGTATTTTTAACTACATGTTCACTGCATCTCATTTTCGTATATGTTACATGGATCCATGGTTTTAATATATGTTCAAATAAATGTTTTTGACTGTTATTCACTTTCTTGTTAGAATCTTCCTTTGCCTCTAGTTGGCGCTCTCGGATTGTTTTGTTAATTCTTTGTAATCTTATCAGGGTAAGCTAGATACCCTTTTATCCAGGAGCTGTGAGGAAGCAGGTTGAGCGCTGTCAGATTTTTTCCGTTAAAATAAATACAAACTTGCCTGAAAAAAAAATAAACCCTAAGCTAGTTACAATGTAACTATTAGTTATATTGTAGCTATCTTAGGGTTTATTTTATAGGTAAGTATTAGTTTTAAATAGGAATTATTAACGGCTAGATTTAGAGTTTTGCGGCCAAAGGGGTGCGTTAGCTACGCGTGTTTTTTCCCCCCCGCACCTTTTAAATAACGCTGGTATTTAGAGTTCTCTGAAGGGCTGCGTTAGGCTCCAAAAAGGGAGCGTAGAGCATAATTTACCGCCACTTCAACTCTCAATAACAGCGTTTCTTACGGTAGCGGCCAGCTTGAAAAACATGCTGGTGCACGATTTCCCCATAGGAAACAATGGGGCAGTTTGAGCTGCAAAAAAACCTAACACCTGCAAAAAAGCAGCATTAAGCTCCTAACGCAGCCCCATTGTTTCCTATGGGGAAACACTTCCTAAGTCTGCACCTAACACCCTAACATGTACCCCGAGTCTAAACACCCCTAATCTGCCGCCCCCGCTATCGCTGACACCTGCATTATACAATTAACCCCTAATCTGCTGCTCCGGACACCGCCGCAACCTACATTATCCCGATGAACCCCTAATCTGCTGTCCCCAACGTCGCCGACACCTACATTATAATTATTAACTCCTAATCTGCCCCCCCCAACATCGCTGCTACCTTACCAAAACTTATTAACCCCTAATCTGCCGACCGGACCTCGCCGCTACTCTAATAAATGTATTAACCCCTAAAGCTAAGTCTAACCCTAACACTAACACCCCCTAAGTTAAATATAATTTTTATCTAACGAAATAAATTAAATCTTATTAAATAAATTATTCCTATTTAAAGCTAAATACTTACCTGTAAAATAAATCCTAATATAGCTACAATATAACGAATAATTATATTGTAGCTATTTTAGGATTTATATTTATTTTACAGGCAACTTTGTATTTATTTTAACTAGGTACAATAGCTATTAAATAGTTGTTTACTATTTAATAGCTACCTAGTTAAAATAATAACAAAATTACCTGTAAAATAAATCCTAACCTAAGACTACACTATCAATAAATAAATTAACTAAACTACCTACAATTAAATCAACTAAACTACAAAAAAAACAAAAACACTAAATTACAAAAAATAAAAAAAGATTACAAGAATTTTAAACTAATTACACCTACTCTAAGCCCCCTAAAAAAATAACAAAGCCCCCCAAAATAAAAAAATGCCCTACCCTATTCTAAAATAAAAAGTTAACAGCTCTATTACCTTACCAGCCCTTAAAAGGGCTTTTTGCGGGGCATGCCCCAAAGAAATCAGCTCTTTTGCCTGTAAAAAAAACATACAATACCCCCCCCCAACATTACAACCCACCACCCACATACCCCTAATCTAACCCACCAAAACCCCCCTTAAAAAACCTAACACTAAGCCCCTGAAGATCTCCCTACTTTGTATTCACCCAGCCGGGTATCACCGATCCGTCCAGAAGAGGTCCAGAAGAGGGTCTGAAGTCTTCATCCTATCGGGCCAGAAGAGGTCCTCCAGAGGCTCGGAAGTCTTCATCCAGGCGGCCATCTTCTATCTTCTTCCATCCGGAGCGGAGCGGGTCCATCTTGAAGCAGCCGGCTCGGATCCATCCTCTTCTAACGACGTCCTAAGTCCGAATGAAGGTTCCTTTAAATTACGTCATCCAAGATGGCGTCCCTCGAATTCCGATTGGCTGATCTATCAGCCAATCGGAATTAAGGTAGGAAAAATCTGATTGGCTGATTCAATCAGCCAATCAGATTGAAGTTCAATCCGATTGGCTGATTGGATCAGCCAATCAGATTGAGCTCGCATTCTATTGGCTGTTCCGCTCCGGATGGAAGAAGATAGAAGATGCCGCCTGGATGAAGACTTCCGAGCCTCTGGAGGACCTCTTCTGGCTGGATAGGATGAAGACTTCGGACCCTCTGGAGGACCTCTTCTGGACGGATTGGTGATACCCGGCTGGGTGAATCCAAGGTAGGGAGATCTTCAGGGGCTATGTTGGGGGGGTATTGTATGTTTTTTTTTTACAGGCAAAAGAGCTGATTTCTTTGGGGCATGCCCCGCAAAAAGCCCTTTTAAGGGCTGGTAAGGTAATAGAGCTGTTAACTTTTTATTTTAGAATAGGGTAGGGCATTTTTTTATTTTGGGGGGCTTTGTTATTTTTTTAGGGAGCTTAGAGTAGGTGAAATTAGTTTAAAATTCTTGTAATCTTTCTTTATTTTTTGTAATTTAGGGTTTTTTTTTTTTGTAATTTAGTTAAGTTGATTTAATTGTAGGTAATTGTAGGTAGTTTAGTTTATTTATTGATAGTGTAGTGTTAGGTTTAATTGTAACTTAGGTTAGGATTTATTTTACAGGTAATTTTGTTATTATTTTAACTAGGTAGCTATTAAATAGTAAATAACTATTTAATAGCTATTGTACCTAGTTAAAATAAATACAAAGTTGTCTGTAAAATAAATATAAATCCTAAAATAGCTACAATATAATTATTTGTTATATTGTAGCTATATTAGGATTTATTTTACAGGTAAGTATTTAGCTTTAAATAGGAATAATTTATTTAATAAGATTTAATTTATTTTGTTAGATAAAAATTATATTTAACTTAGGGGGGTGTTAGTGTTAGGGTTAGACTTCGCTTTAGGGGTTAATACATTTATTAGAGTAGCGGCGAGGTCCGGTTGGCAGATTAGGGGTTAATACTTGAAGTTAGGTGTCAAAGATGTTATGGAGGGCAGATTAGGGGTTAATACTATTTATTATAGGGTTTTTGAGGCGGGAGTGCGGCGGTTTAGGGGTTAATACATTTACTATAGTGGCGGCGAGGTACGGTCGGCAGATTAGGGGTTAATAAGTGTAGGGAAGGAAGCGGCGACGTTGGGGGGGTCAGATTAAAGGTTAATAAATATTATGTAGGTGTTGGCGATGTTAGGGGCAGCAGATTAGGGGTATATAGGGATAATGTATGTGGCGGCGGTGTGCGGTCGGCAGATTAGGGGTTAAAATTTTTTATTAGAGTGGCGGCGATGTGGGGGGACCTCGGTTTAGGGGTACATAGGTAGTTTATGGGTGTTAGTGTACGTTAGAGCACAGTAGTTAAGAGCTTTATAAACCGGCGTTAGCCCATAAAGCTCTTCACTACTGACTTTTTTCTGCGGCTGGAGTCTTGTCGGTAGAGGGTCTACCGCTCACTTCAGCCAAGACTCTAAATACCGGCGTTAGGAAGATCCCATTGAAAAGATAGGATACGCAATTGGCGTAAGGGGATGTGAGGTATGGAAAAGTCGCGGCTGGAAAGTGAGCGTTAGACCCTTTCCTGACTGACTCTAAATACCAGCGGGCGGTAAAAAGCAGCGTTAGGACCCCTTAACGCTGCTTTTGACGGCTAACGCAGAACTCTAAATCTAGGCGTAAGGTAATAATATTAATTTTTATTTCGATTTATTGTAATTATATTTAAAGGGACACTGTACCCAAAAATTTTCTTTCGTGATTCAGATTGAGCATGAAATTTTAAGCAACTTTCTAATTTACTCCTATTATTAAATTTTCTTTATTCTCTTGGTATCTTTATTTGAAATGCAAGAATGTAAGTTAAGATGCCGGCCCATTTTTGATGAACAACCTGGGTTGTCCTTGCTGATTGGTGGATAAATTCATCCACCAATAAAAAATTGCTGTCCAGAGTACTGAAACCAAAAAAAAAACTTAGATGCCTTCTTTTTCAAATAATGATAGCAAGAGAATGAAGAAAAATTGATAATAGGAGTAAATTAGAAAGTTGCTTAAAATTGCATGCTCAATCGGAATCATGAAAGAAAATTTTTGGGTACAGTGTCCCTTTAAGTTAGGGGGTGTTAGGGTTAGACTTAGGTTTAGGGGTTAATACATTTAGTATAGTCTTGGGGGCGGCAGATTAGGGGTTAATAAATGTAGGTAGGTGGCGGCGATGTTAGGGACGGCTGATTAGGGGTTAATAATATTTAACTAATGTTTGCAAGGTGCGAGTGCGGCGGTTTAGGGGTCAATATGTTTATTATAGTGGTGGCGATCTCCGGAGCGGCAGATTAGGGGTTAATAAGTGTAAGATTAGGGGTGTTTAGACATACATTTTATTTCCTCATAGGAATCAATGGGGCTGCGTTACGGAACTTTACGCTGCTTTTTTGCAGGTGTTAGACTTTTTCTCAGCCAGCTCTCCCCATTGATGTCTACGGGGAAATCGTGCACAAGCACGTACAAGCAGCTCACCGCTGATGTAAGCAGCGCTGGTATTGGAGTGCGGTAAAAAGCACAATTTTGCTCAACGCTCACTTCTTGCCTGTTAACGCCGGGTTTATGAAAACCTGTAATACCAGCGCTGCAGGTAAGTGAGCGGTGAGAAAAAACTGCTCGCTAGCACCACATAGCTTCTAACGCAAAAAACATAATTTATGTAAGAACTTACCTGATAAATTCATTTCTTTCATATTAGCAAGAGTCCATGAGCTAGTGACGTATGGGATATACATTCCTACCAGGAGGGGCAAAGTTTCCCAAACCTCAAAATGCCTATAAATACACCCCTCACCACATCCACAAATCAGTTTAACGTATAGCCAAGAAGTGGGGTGATAAGAAAAAAGTGCGAAAGCATAAAAAATAAGGAATTGGAATAATTGTGCTTTATACAAAAAAATCATAACCACCACAAAAAAGGGTGGGCCTCATGGACTCTTGCTAATATGAAAGAAATGAATTTATCAGGTAAGTTCTTACATAAATTATGTTTTCTTTCATGTAATTAGCAAGAGTCCATGAGCTAGTGACGTATGGGATAATGACTACCCAAGATGTGGATCTTCCACGCAAGAGTCACTAGAGAGGGAGGAATAAATCCACACCCAAAAGAAAGTTTAAATCTTATAATGAAAAAAACTGAAATTATAAGCAGAAGAATCAAACTGAAACAGCTGCCTGAAGTACTTTTCTACCAAAAACTGCTTCAGAAGAAGAAAACACATCAAAATGGTAGAATTTAGTAAAAGTATGCAAAGAAGACCAAGTGGCTGCTTTGCAAATCTGATCAACTGAAGCTTCATTCCTATACGCCCAGGAAGTAGAAACTGACCTAGTAGAATGAGCTGTAATCCTTTGAGGCAGAGTTTTACCCGACTAGACTCAGGCACGATGAAACAAAGATTTTAACCAAGATGCCAAAGAAATGGCAGAAGCCTTCTGACCTTTCCTAGAACCGGAAAAGATAACAAATAGACTAGAAGTCTTTCGGAAATCCTTAGTAGCTTCAACATAATATTTCAAAGCTCTAACTACATCCAAAGAATGCAACGACTTTTCCTTAGAATTCTTAGGATTAGGACACAATGAAGGAACCACAATTTCTCTACTAATGTTGTTAGAATTCACAACCTTAGGAAAAAATTTAAAAGAAGTTCGCAACACCGCCTTATCCTGATGAAAAATCAGAAAAGGAGACTCACAAGAAAAAGCAGATAATTCAGAAACTCTTCTAGCAGAAGAGATGGCCAAAAGAAACAAAACTTTCCAAGAAAGTAATTTAATGTCCAGCGAATGCATAGGTTCAAACGGAGGAGCTTGAAGAGCCCCCAGAACCAAATTCAAACTCCAAGGAGGAGAAATTGACTTAATAACAGGTTTTATATGAGCCAAAGCTTGTACAAAACAATGAATATCAGGAAGACTAGCAATCTTTCTGTGAAAAAGAACAGAAAGAGCAGAGATTTGACCTTTCAAGGAACTTGCAGACAAACCTTATCCAAACCATCCTGAAGAAACTGTAAAATTCTAGGAATTCTAAAAGAATGCCAAGAAAAAATGATGAGAAAAACACCAAGAAATGTAAATCTTCCAGACTCGATAATATATCTTCCTAGATACAGTTTTACGAGCCTGTAACATATTATTAATCACCGAGTCAGAGAAACCTCTATGACTGAGAATCAAGCGTTCAATCTCCATGCCTTCAAATTTAAGGATTTGATAAACCTGATGGAAAAAAAGGACCTTGCGATAGAAGGTCTGGTCTTAACGGAAGAGTCCACGGTTGGCAAGTGGCCATCCGGACAAGATCCGCATACCAAAACCTGAGAGGCCATGCTGGAGCCACCAGCAGAATAAACGAACGCTCCTTTACAATGTTGGAAAAAGAACTAGAGGCGGAAAGATATTAGCAGGATGATACTTCCAAGGAAGTGACAATGCATCCACTGCTTCCGCCTGAGGATCCCTGGATCTGGACAGATACCGGGGAAGCTTCTTGTTTAGATGAGAAGCCATCAGATCTATTTCTGGATGTCCCCATATTTGAACAATCTGAAGAAATACCTCTGGGTGAAGAAACCATTCGCCCGGATGTAGCGTTTGGCGACTGAGATAATCCGCTTCCCAATTGTCTATACCTGGGATATAAAAAATAGTTGAGTGGAGCGCTAGACTCAACCCACTTTGCCAACCTCTGATACTACCTCCTTCCTAGGTAGTTTGAAAATCAAAGAATCTGAATACGTGGAGTGTAGGTGGCGCTAAAAGTACACTAAGTATACCTAGCTATGGGTTAATAAACTAACGTTAAAAATAGCCCAGCAGAATATATATCTTAGGAAAGTTCCATATAAATTAGCGTGTAAACTATCTGGTTAAATAAATGGAGGTACATGCAACTGAATATGAATTTTGTACAAATTTATTCTTAGTTGAAATAGTATAAAAAAATAGTATAAAAAACCATCAAAAATTCTCTCATACAAATGGCCCACACTCTTCACTCGCAACAACTTCCAAGTCTAAATAGCTACCACAAAGAATAATAGCAATACTAGAACAATTTAATACTAAAATAATGTTAAAACATTGTGGTGATAAATACAGTGAAAAGACAGTCGTCTAAGATCAATATGCACAATTGAATATTTTAAGCCGTTTGATTATAGTATGACTTTCTGGCTGGGGTTCTATTTCCTTTACAAGTCTCTGCTTGTTAAACACTTTCTCTTATTACGGCCACATTCGAACAAACAAAGGCCTGTCTCCAATGGGCTATGGCAACCCATAAAACAAATAGTTCTTGTTATAAGCCCTGTCACAGAGGAGAATCCAGCTTTCACCTTTGCAAAAAGGGGGAGTTCCTCAGTTTGAAGTCTGCAGTCTTATGCAAATGGGGGCGGATTCCCCAGTATCAGATCAGCAATCTTTTGAGGGTTCCTAAATAGGAACAATAATAACAAACACCAGAGTCTATTTTTGTTAAAAAAGCTCCACACCTTAGGGGTGAAACGCGTAGAAAGGTGAAAGACAAACAAGGAGGATATACAGCAATAACCCACTCTGCGTACGGAGTACTTAAAGAGCAGAGAATCATTGAGAGGCTGTGGTACAAAGGTAACTTAGATAAGACTTGCGCAAGTGAAGAAAGTTACATTCAGGGACTAGGAGGTCCGCAACTTATCCTAAACAACAAATCCATACAGGAGCTGACATACCCAGACAAGGAGCAGCAGGTGAGAGTATCTGTATTGTCAATAACTCCCCGCTAAGTAACATTCAAACCGGACTAAGATTGTCTGTGGGTTTTTAACAAAAATAGACTCTGGTGTTTGTTATTATTGTTCCTATTTAGGAACCCTCAAAAGATTGCTGATCTGATACTGGGGAATCCGCCCCCATTTGCATAAGACTGCAGACTTCAAACTGAGGAACTCCCCATTTTTGCAAAGGTGAAAGCTGGATTCTCCTCTGTGACAGGGCTTATAACAAGAACTATTTGTTTTACGGGTTGCCATAGCCCATTGGAGACAGGCCTTTGTTTGTTCGAATGTGGCCGTAATAAGAGAAAGTGATAACAAGCAGAGACTTGTAAAGGAAATAGAACCCCAACCAGAAAGTCATAGTATAATCAAACGGCTTAAAATATTCAATTGTGCATATTGATCTTAGACGACTGTCTTTTCACTGTATTTATCACCACAATGTTTTAACATTATTTTAGTATTAAATTGTTCTAGTATTGCTATTATTCTTTGTGGTAGCTATTTAGACTTGGAAGTTGTTGCGAGTGAAGAGTGTGGGCCATTTGTATGAGAGAATTTTTGATGGTTTTTTATACTATTTTTTTATACTATTTCAACTAAGAATAAATTTGTACAAAATTCATATTCAGTTGCATGTACCTCCATTTTTTTAACCAGATAGTTTACACGCTAATTTATATGGAACTTTCCTAAGATATATATTCTGCTGGGCTATTTTTAACGTTAGTTTATTAACCCATAGCTAGGTATACTTAGTGTACTTTTAGCGCCACCTACACTCCACGTATTCAGATTCTTTTATACCTGGGATATGAACCGCAGAAATTAGACAGGAGCTGGATTCCGCCCATACAAGTATTCGAGAGACTTCTTTCATAGTCAGAGGACTGTGAGTTCCTCCTTGATGATTGACATATGCCACGGTTGTGACATTGTCCGTCTGGAAACAAATTAACGACTCTCTCTTTAGAAGAGGCCACGACTGAAGAGCTCTGAAAATTGCACGGAGTTCCAAAATGTCGATTGGTAATCTCACCTCCTGAGATTCCCAAACCCCTTGTGCTGTCAGAAACCCCCATACCGCTCCCCAACCTGTCAGACTTGCATCTGTTGAGATCACAGTCTAGGTTGGAAGAACAAAAGAAGCCCCCTGAACTAAACGATGGTGGTCTGTCCACCACGTCAGAGAGTGTCGAACAATCGGTTTTAAAGATATTAATTGAGATATCTTTGTATAATCCCTGCACCACTGGTCCAGCATACAGAGCTGAAGAGGTCGCATGTGAAAACGAGCAAAGGGGATCGCGTCCAATGCAGCAGTCATAAGACCTAAAATTTCCATGCATAAGGCTACCGAAGGGAAAGATTGAGACTGAAGGTTTCGACAAGCTGAAACCAATTTCAGACGCCTCTTGTCCGTCAGAGACAGAATCAAGGACACTGAATCTATCAGGAAACCTAAAAAGGTTACCCTTGTCTGAGGAATCAAACGAACTTTTTGGTAAATTGATCCTCTAACCATGTTTTTGAAGAAACAACACTTACAAAAGACTGGAAAGGTTCTTTCTAGTGAAAATGAGCAAAGGGAATTGAATCCAATGCAGTGGCCATAAGACCTAAAACTTCTATGCATATATAGCAACTGAAGGAAATAATAGAGACTAAAGGAACCGATAGACGGAACCCAATAAAATGATCCCTTGTCTGATAGAGACAAGGACAGTGACACAAACTATCTGGAAACCTAAAAAAGGTGACCCTTGTGTGAGGAATCAAGAGCTTTTGAAAAAATGATCCTCTAACTATGACCTGAAGAGCAAGTAAATCATATGAGATTCCGCATCCTCAGAAAATAATCTGAATGAAAACAGAAAAATGAAGATATGCATTTATTGTATCTAATGAAAACAAATAATGCTATCAATGACCATAAAAAGGCAAAATAGTTTGAATAAAACTCCAAAACCCGGTTCCTCAAAAAGGAACTGGAAGAAATACCCCAGAAGATTCCAGGTCTGAGCAGCGCTTGAACCCCATGGGTGCCCAGCCATGCTTCAACAGTACCCAAAATATATAGGACAGAAACACAGTTAAAAAAAGTGTTAGCCTTACTGGAATAAAATCAAAGAAATTTGGACAAAATAAATTTCAAAGAAACCTTAACCTGCCCCTTACCAGCCAAGCTGGAATACGGCACGTACATCGCAATATTAGGGAGCTGATTTCGAACTCCAATTATAGACATGTTACTTGGGAAAGAATTCAGGAATACGTTCCTTAATAAAAACAACCAAACCAGTATAAGCTTAAAGTTTTAGTCTTAGAACTCAATCTTGAAGCCCAGAGTAACAGTTAAGAATTGAATCCAATTATAAAACAAATAATTGATTATCTTAGAAAAAAAGAAATATGGATTTTTTTTTAATTTTTTTTTTTAAAAATCACAAAATTCTTCTAGCTAAAAAAGCTAAATACATAGATTAACCCTCATTTGCGAAAATATTCAATAAAATGAAGACACAAATGAAATTATTAGCATGATAGTCCAGTTTAAAGGATCAGCCAATACAGTGGACTTGCATAATCAATAAATGCAAAACAACAAGACAAATGCAACAGCACCTAGTCTAGTAAATGTTGTCCCTTTAACAATGCTAAAATAAATCATAATCTGATACTTGATCTTAAAGTAAACAGAGAAAATGAAGCAATTGCAATATCCAAATAAATCACAAGACCAAGAAAAGTACCTGAAACTAAATAATTTTCCATAAATAAGATACAACTATCTAAAGGAAAATAAATACTATTTTGCTATAGAAACAATAGCATAATTAGTAGAATTAGAGATAGCCCCAATAAATTGGAGAACCCTCCAAATTGAGTTTAACTGCTGGCAAAGAATATAGTTTAAAACCTTTGAAGAGGAAATAAAAGAAAATTCTCAGCCTATTCCATTCCCTAGTATGGGGAATTGGAAAGAAAACCTCTGAAAACACAGAAGAAATAAATAGGCAGAAATAATGTCAGCTAGTCTTAAATAACTAGTTACCTTAATATCCAAAATAATCAACACCTTTTCAACAAAGAACAAATGTACTTTAATAATGGAAAAATAATAACAAAGTAGATTTGTTAGTGTCAATATCTGATGAAGAAAATTTCTGAAAAAGAAAAAAACATCATCAGAGAAGGATAAATCAGTATGTTGTTGGTCATTTGAAACTTCAATAATTAAAAAAGAAGTGAAAAAAGACCTAAAAAAATTTTAATAGAAGGCACGAAGTCAGACAAAGCCTTTAAAATAGAATCAGAAAAATATTTCTTAAAAATCTTCTAAATATTTCTTGTAAGAAAGGAAATATATAAAGCATAAATACTAATGGATTCCGAATGTAAATATATAAAGCATAAATACTAATGGATTCCGCATGTAAAAGTATAACATAATAACTTATTACAAACCATAGCTAAAGATAAACATTTATAACATTTAAAATAAATGAACTTAGCTTTGGTAGAACTGAAACTCAGTTAAGCGTTTTTCCAGAAGTGGCTTCTGATTCAGAGTCAATCTGAGACATCTTGCAATATGTAATAGAAAAAACAACATATAAAGCAAAATTGATCAAATTCCTTAAATGACAGTTTCAGGAATGGGAAAAAATGCCAATGAACAAGCTTCTAGCAACCAGAAGCAATAAATAATGAGACTTAAATATTGTGGAGACAACAATGACGCTCAAATTTTTTAGCGCCAAAAAAGACGCCCACATAATTTGGCGCCTAAATGCTTTTGGTGCCAAAAATGGCGCCACATCCGGTAACGCCGACATTTTTTGGCGCAAAAACGTCAAAAAAATGACGCAACTTCCGGCGACACGTATGATGCCGGAAATGACAAGAAAAATTTTGCGCCAAGAAAGTCCGCGATAAAAACATAATTTATGCTTACCTGATAAATTCCTTTCTCCTGTAGTGTAGTCAGTCCACGGGTCATCATTACTTATGGGATATTAACTCCTCCCCAACAGGAAGTGCAAGAGGATCACCCAAGCAGAGCTGCTATATAGCTCCTCCCCTCTACGTCACACCCAGTCATTCGACCGAGAACCAAACGAGAAAGGAGAAACTATAGGGTGCAGTGGTGACTGGAGTATAATTTAAAAATTTAGACCTGCCATAAAAAACAGGGCGGGCCGTGGACTGACTACACTACAGGAGAAAGGAATTTATCAGGTAAGCATAAATTATGTTTTCTCCTGTTAAGTGTAGTCAGTCCACGGGTCATCATTACTTATGGGATACCAATACCAAAGCTAAAGTACACGGATGACGGGAGGGACAGGCAGGATCTTTATACGGAAGGAACCACTGCCTGAAGAACCTTTCTCCCAAAAACAGCCTCCGAAGAAGCAAAAGTGTCAAATTTGTAAAATTTGGAAAAAGTATGAAGAGAAGACCAAGTTGCAGCCTTGCAAATCTGTTCAACAGAGGCCTCATTCTTAAAGGCCCAAGTGGAAGCCACAGCTCTAGTAGAATGAGCCGTAATTCTTTCAGGAGGCTGCTGTCCAGCAGTCTCATAGGCTAAACGTATTATACTACGAAGCCAGAAAGAGAGAGAGGTAGCAGAAGCTTTTTGACCTCTCCTCTGTCCAGAGTAAACGACAAACAGGGAGGAAGTTTGGCGAAAATCTTTAGTTGCCTGTAAATAAAATTTCAGGGCACGGACTACATCCAGATTGTGTAGAAGTCGTTCCTTCTTTGAAGAAGGATTAGGACACAATGATGGAACAACAATCTCTTGATTGATATTCTTATTAGTGACTACCTTAGGTAAGAACCCAGGTTTAGTACGCAGAACTACCTTGTCTGAATGAAAAATCAGATAAGGAGAATCACAATGTAAGGCCGATAACTCAGAGACTCTTCGAGCCGAGGAAATAGCCATTAAAAACAGAACTTTCCAAGATAACAATTTGATATCAATGGAATGAAGGGGTTCAAACGGAACACCCTGTAAAACGTTAAGAACTAAATTTAAGCTCCATGGTGGAGCAACCGTTTTAAACACAGGCTTAATCCTGGCCAAAGCCTGACAAAAAGCCTGAACGTCTGGAACTTCTGACAGACGTTTGTGTAAAAGAATGGACAGAGCTGAGATCTGTCCCTTTAAGGAACTAGCAGATAAACCCTTTTCTAAACCTTCTTGTAGAAAAGACAATATCCTAGGAATCCTAACCTTACTCCATGAGTAACTCTTGGATTCGCACCAATGTAAGTATTTACGCCATATTTTATGGTAAATCTTTCTGGTAACAGGTTTCCTAGCCTGTATTAAGGTATCAATTACTGACTCCGAAAATCCACGCTTTGATAAAATCAAGCGTTCAATTTCCAAGCAGTCAGCTTCAGAGAAATTAGATTTTGATGTTTGAAAGGACCCTGAATCAGAAGGTCCTGTCTCAGAGGCAGAGACCAAGGTGGACAGGATGACATGTCCACTAGATCTGCATACCAGGTCCTGCGTGGCCACGCAGGCGCTATTAGAATCACCGATGCTCTCTCCTGTTTGATCCTGGCAATCAATCGAGGAAGCATCGGGAAGGGTGGAAACACATAAGCCATCCCGAAGGTCCAAGGTGCTGTCAAAGCATCTACCAGGACCGCTCCCGGGTCCCTGGACCCGTAACAAGGAAGCTTGGCGTTCTGGCGAGACGCCATGAGATCTATCTCTGGTTTGCCCCAACGTCGAAGTATTTGGGCAAAGACCTCCGGATGAAGTTCCCACTCCCCCGGATGAAAAGTCTGACGACTTAGGAAATCCGCCTCCCAGTTCTCCACTCCCGGAATGTGGATCGCTGACAGGTGGCAAGAGTGAGACTCTGCCCAGCGAATTATCTTTGATACTTCCATCATCGCTAGGGAGCTTCTTGTCCCTCCCTGATGGTTGATGTAAGCTACAGTCGTGATGTTGTCCGACTGAAATCTGATGAACCTCCGAGTTGTTAACTGAGGCCAAGCCAGAAGGGCATTGAGAACTGATCTCAATTCCAGAATGTTTATTGGAAGGAGACTCTCCTCCTGAGTCCATGATCCCTGAGCCTTCAGGGAATTCCAGACAGCGCCCCAACCTAGTAAGCTGGCGTCTGTTGTTACAATTGTCCAGTCTGGCCTGCTGAAGGGCATCCCCCTGGACAGATGTGGCCGAAAAAGCCACCATAGAAGAGAATTTCTGGTCTCTTGATCCAGATTCAGAGTAGGGGACAAATCTGAGTAATCCCCATTCCACTGACTTAGCATGCACAATTGCAGCGGTCTGAGATGCAGGCGTGCAAAGGGTACTATGTCCATTGCCGCTACCATTAAGCCGATTACCTCCATGCATTGAGCCACTGACGGGTGTTGAATGGAATGAAGGACATGGCAAGCATTTTGAAGCTTTGTTAACCTGTCTTCTGTCAGGTAAATCTTAATTTCTACAGAATCTATAAGAGTCCCCAAGAAGGGAACTCTTGTGAGTGGAAAGAGAGAACTCTTCTCTTCGTTCACCTTCCACCCATGCGACCTTAGAAATGCCAGTACTAACTCTGTATGAGACTTGGCAGTTTGAAAGCTTGACGCTTGTATCAGAATGTCGTCTAGGTACGGAGCCACCGAAATTCCTTGCGGTCTTAGTACCGCCAGAAGAGAGCCCAGAACCTTTGTGAAGATTCTTGGAGCCGTAGCCAGTCCGAATGGAAGAGCTACAAACTGGTAATGCCTGTCTAGGAAGGCAAACCTTAGATACCGGTAATGATCTTTGTGAATCGGTATGTGAAGGTAGGCATCCTTTAAATCCACTGTGGTCATGTACTGACCCTTTTGGATCATGGGTAAGATTGTCCGAATAGTTTCCATTTTGAACGATGGAACTCTTAGGCATTTGTTTAGGATCTTTAAATCCAAGATTGGTCTGAAGGTTCCTTCTTTCTTGGGAACCACAAACAGATTTGAGTAAAACCCCTGTCCGTGCTCCGACCGCGGAACCGGGTGGATCACTCCCATTAGTAAAAGATCTTGTACACAGCGTAGAAACACCTCTTTCTTTATTTGGTTTGTTGACAACCTTGAAAGATGAAATCTCCCTTTTGGGGGAGAGGTTTTGAAGTCCAGAAGATATCCCTGAGATATGATCTCTAACGCCCAGGGATCCTGGACATCTCTTGCCCAAGCCTGGGCGAAGAGAGAAAGTCTGCCCCCCACTAGATCCGTTCCCGGATCGGGGGCCCTCAATTCATGCTGTCTTAGGGGCAGCAGCAGGTTTTCTGGCCTGCTTGCCCTTGTTCCAGGACTGGTTAGGTTTCCAGCCTTGTCTGTAGCGAGCAACAGCTCCTTCCTGTTTTGGTGCAGAGGAAGTTGATGCTGCTCCTGCCTTGAAGTTACGAAAGGCACGAAAATTAGACTGTCTAGCCCTAGGTTTGGCTCTGTCTTGAGGCAGGGCATGGCCTTTACCTCCTGTAATGTCAGCGATAATTTCTTTCAAACCGGGCCCGAATAAGGTCTGCCCCTTGAAAGGTATGTTAAGTAATTTAGATTTAGAAGTAACATCAGCTGACCAGGATTTTAGCCACAGTGCTCTACGTGCCTGAATGGCGAATCCGGAATTCTTAGCCGTAAGTTTAGTTAAATGTACTACGGCATCTGAAATAAATGAATTAGCTAACTTAAGGATTTTAAGCTTGTTTGAAATCTCATCTATAGTTGCTGAGTCAAGAGTCTCTTCCAGAGACTCGGACCAAAATGCGGCCGCAGCCGTGACAGACGCAATACATGCAAGGGGTTGCAATATAAAACCTTGTTGAGCAAACATTTTCTTAAGGTAACCCTCTAACTTTTTATCCATTGGATCTGAAAAGGCACAGCTATCCTCCACCGGGATAGTGGTACGCTTAGCCAGAGTAGAAACCGCTCCCTCCACCTTAGGGACCGTCTGCCATAAGTCCCGTGTGGTGGAGTCTATTGGAAACATTTTTCTAAATACAGGAGGGGGGGAAAAGGGTACACCGGGCCTATCCCACTCCTTAGTAATTATCTCTGTAAGCCTCTTAGGTATAGGAAATACGTCAGTACTCGCTGGTACCGCATAGTATCTATCCAGCCTACATAATTTCTCTGGGATTGCAACGGTGTTACAATCATTCAGAGCCGCTAATACCTCCCCTAGCAGTACACGGAGGTTTTCTAGTTTAAACTTAAAATTTGAAATGTCTGAATCCACTCTATTTGGATCAGATCCGTCACCTGCAGATTGAAGCTCTCCGTCCTCATGTTCTGCAAATTGTGACGCAGTATCTGACATGGCCCTATTATTATCAGCGCACTCTGTTCTCACCCCAGAGTGATCTCGCTTACCTCTAAGTTCTGGTAATTTAGACAAAACTTCAGTCATAACATTAGCCATGTCCTGTAGGGTGATTTGTAATGGCCGCCCTGAAGTACTCGGCATTACAATATCACGCACCTCCCGAGCGGGAGATGCAGGTACTGACACGTAAGGCAAGTTAGTCGGCATAACTTCCCCCTCGTTGTTTGGTGAATGATGTTCAACTTGTACAGATTGACTTTTATTTAAAGTAGCATCAATGCAATTAGTACATAAATTTCTATTGGGCTCCACCTTGGCTTTTGCACATATAGCACAGAGATATTCCTCTGAGTCAGACATGTTTAACAAACTAGCAATTAGACTAGCAAGCTTGGAAATACTTTTCAACTCAATTTACAAGTAATATGTAAAACGTACTGTGCCTTTAAGAAGCACAGAAAAGAACTATGACAGTTGAATAACAATGAACCGGAGAAGTTATAAAAACCAAATATTTCCCGGTAAAGGCATAAATTTAGCAAAGGATTGCCCCCATTAGCAATGGATAACTAACCCTTAATAGCAGAAAAAAATGTATAAAATACAAACTTTTTTTTATCACAGTCAAAGCACAATCTCACAGGTCTGCTGTGAGTGATTACCTCCCTCAAAATAAGTTTTGAAGACCCTTGAGCTCTGTAGAGACGATCCGGATCATGCAGGGAGAGAAACAGACTTGTGACTGAATTTCTGATGCGTAGCAAAAGCGCCAAAATAGGCCCCTCCCCCTCACACACAACAGTGAGGGAAGTTCAGTGAAACTGTTTTAAATTTAAAATAAACGACAGCCAAGTGGAAAAATAGTGCCCAAAACAATTTTTCACCAAGTACCTCAGATAATTAAACGATTTAACATACCAGCAAACGTTTAAAATCTAACAATATGAAATGTTATTAAAAAGCCTGCTGCTAGTCGTTCCCACTGCAAGATAGGCTAAAAGTTATATGCATACAGTATTGTCCCAGTGAAGTGCCATTCCCCAGAATACTGAAGTGTAAACATATATACATAACAGCCTGATACCAGTTGCTACTACTGCATTTAAGGCTGAACTTACATTATATTGGTATTGGCAGTATTTTCTCAGTCAATTCCATTCCTCAGAAAATAATATACTGCAACATACCTCTTTGCAGGTGAACCTGCCCGCTGTCCCCTGATCTGAAGTTTACCTCACTCCTCAGAATGGCCGAGAACAGCAAAATGAATCTTAGTTACGCCCGCTAAGATCATACAAAAAACTCAGGTAGATTCTTCTTCAAATTCTACCTGAGAAGGAACAACACACTCCGGTGCTGTTTAAAATAACAAACTTTTGATTGAAGATATAAAAACTAAGTATAATCACCACAGTCCTCTCACACATCCTATCTATTAGTTGGGTGCAAGAGAATGACTGGGTGTGACGTAGAGGGGAGGAGCTATATAGCAGCTCTGCTTGGGTGATCCTCTTGCACTTCCTGTTGGGGAGGAGTTAATATCCCATAAGTAATGATGACCCGTGGACTGACTACACTTAACAGGAGAAATGAAGCATTTTCAGCCCCCGCGAGCCTAACAGCCCACAGGAAAAAAGTCAAATTTTAAGGTAAGAGAAAATTTCAATTATTCATATGCATTATCCCAAATATGAAACTGACTGTCTGAAAATAAGGAACGTTGAACATCCTGAATCAAGGCAAATAAATGTTACACATATATTTAGAACTTTATATAAAAGTGCCCAACCATAGCTTAGAGTGTCACAGAAAATAAGACTTACTTACCCCAGGACACTCATCTACATGTAGTAGAAAGCCAAACCAGTACTGAAACGAGAATCAGTAGAGGTAATGGTATATATAAGAGTACATCGTCGATCTGAAAAGGGAGGTAAGAGATGAATCTCTGCGACCGATAACAGAGAACCTATGAAATAGACCCTGTAGAAGGAGATCATTGAATTCAAATAGGCAATACTCTCTTCACATCCCTCTGACATTCACTGCACACTGAGAGGAAAACCGGGCTCCAACCTGCTGCGGAGCGCATATCAACGTAGAATCTAGCACAAACTTACTTCACCACCTCCATGGGAGGCAAAGTTTGTAAAACTGATTTGTGGGTGTGGTGAGGGGTGTATTTATAGGCATTTTGAGGTTTGGGAAACTTTGCCCCTCCTGGTAGGAATGTATATCCCATACGTCACTAGCTCATGGACTCTTGCTAATTACATGAAAGAAATCGTAATCTGGCCGAAATTGTTTAAAATTATAGATAATGCCTTTACTACCCATTCCCCAGCTTTGCACAACCAACATTGTTATTTTAATATATTTTATAACATTTAAACCTCTAAATTTCTGCCAGTTTCTAAGCCACTACAGACAGCATCTTATTGCATGCTTTTTTATTTGCTTTTAACAACAGGAGACTGCTAGGTCATGTGGGCCATATAGATAACATTGTGTTCACGGCCAGGGACTTATTTAAGAGTCAGCACAACACAGCACTAATTAGCTAAAATGCAACTTAATAGATAATAAATAAAATGTGATCAGGGGTCTGTCAGAAGATGCTTAGATACAAGGTAATCACAGAGGTAAAAAGTATATTAATATAACTGTTGGTTATGCAAAACTGGAGAATGGATAATAAAGGGATTATCTATCTTTTAAAATAATAAAAAATTAATTGTAGACTGTCCCTTTAAATGCGTATTACTTGGATTGCAATAACCAATTTGCTTAAATCTGGTATACTATTTTGGTTAACAAACACTACAAAATTTGAAAATTAGAAGTGCTTACATAAGTTTTTGATATATTAAAGAGTGTATTTGAATACATTAGAAAACCTGCATGAAGTGTACTGAACAAGCATCTTCAGGGTTTTCAGATTCTAGGCAATTTCAATCCACGAGAACACATAATTTTCACATGACTTTAATATCATTGACTACTGTGAAAAATGTTTCTTCTAGTTGCTGGTATGTTTAGCCAATCTAAGTGTAATAAAACCTGATGTTCTGTTATATTACACAGTTTAGCTGGTTTAAACAGCTGTGCTTTTAATAGATTGGAGTGCCATAGGAAAGAAAGCCCAAAACCACACAATTTGAAAACATTTTTTTCATGGCAAATGCACATGGATTATAATGAGTAAGAAATATCTTAAAATGTATTTTCAAAAGCTAAAAAAAAGTGTTTAATTAAAAAACTAACATTTTTTAGAAAATCTATCCTGATAGATTTTGATTGTATGGAATGAAATAATGTTGTTTATACGTCTCAAAGGGATATAAACAAGTGTTAAGGTGGTATATCATCTTTGAATGTGAAATCAGGAAAGCTTGAACTTTGTGTGAAAACTCTTTTGGCCCTTTAACCCTCTGATCATGTTTTGAGTTAAAATGTATTGATCATTTTTTTTATTGTACAATTTAATGAGAACGCTGACATTAATGGAATGTTTTGCATATATAATTTTATGACCTATTACAAGACTATACATTTACTATAATAAATAAAAGTATATCCTTACTCCCCCAATTAATAAGTGCTTTAAAATATGTTTATATACATTTGACATTCCGGTTATGATTTCACTTAGCAAGTTACCTCAATTTCTGCTGACTCAACTCGATTTTCAATTATCTCAATACACTGTCTTTTAGATGGGGGTTCTTCACTTATCACAGTTTCTTCAGCAATATCAGTAGCTGGCACAGTTAACACTGAAAAACATAGATAGTTACAATCTTTAAAGCAATGACTACAAAATATTTAATATTTAAGTTTTTTATATCTATCGATCAACAAGAGATTTACTATTCAGCACTTCATCACCTGCACCACCACTCACGTGGTGTACCTGTTGAATTGTAGCTGTGGGAGATTCTATGTTGGCAAAACCTTGGATGATGCACGGGTACGGTTTGCCAACCACAGATCATCTATTACCTGGTTTCTCAACAGCTGGGCCGTGGCCCAGTACCGGGCCGTGATAGCCCTGCTGGTGGGCCCCGACCTGTCATGCCCCCACTGCACACTCTTACCCCACTGCACACCAGGGGCAGACTGAGACCAATCAAGGCCCCAGGAAAACTGTCTCACACTGACCCAAATGTATTCAATGTTATGCAAATAAACATGGTAGTCTCCCTGCCCTGCCCCCAACATGCCCCTCAACCTCCAGAGCCAGGACCCCCAACATTAAGGGCCAGAGAAAGGGCTTCCAACCTTCAGGGCCAGACCCCACACTCAATGGCCCTCACAGCATCAGACCCCCGGCAGGACCCCCCACACTCCAGGGCCCCCACTAAACCCACACTTAACTGCTTAGTTACTGATAGGGCAACTGAAAACTCCAGCTTAAAAGGGACACTGAACCCATTTTCTTTCTTTTGTGATTCAGATAGAGCATGACATTTTAAGCAACTTTCTAATTTACTCCTATTATCAAATGTTCTTCATTCTCTTGTCATCTTTATTTAAAAATCAAGAATGTAAGTTTAAATTCCGGCCCATTTTTGGTGAACAACCTGGGTTGTTCTTGCTGATTGGTGGATAAATTCACCCACCAATAAACAAGTGCTGTCCAGGGTTCTAAACCAAAAAATAGCTTAGATGCTTTCTTTTTCAAATAAAGATAGCAAGAGAACAAAGAAAAATTGATAATAGGAGTAAATTAGAAAGTTGCTTAAAATTGCATGTTCTATCTGAATCACAAAAGAAAGAAATTGGGTTCAGTGTCCCTTTAAGGAACGCACCAGGATCCGTGGAGATGCCATTTGTGGGCCCCCCTACTTGCTGGTCCCTCGGCCCAGGTCCTATTTGCCTGGCTGATTATATATATATATATATATATATATATATATATATATATATATATATATATATATATATGGAAAAAGAAGTAGAATGCAGATGTAACTAGTACAAAAGCAAGCTCCCTGTTTGGAAGTGCACAACAACTTCAGTATAGTTTGAAATCTAAGTGGATCTGTTTGAAAGTGCGTAACAACTTCAGTATAGTTTGAAATCTAAGCGAATCTGATTTGATACACAAGGTGTTATTTTGAATAATATATATATAAATAAAACTACCGGGCCCTGGACATGTCCAGCTCAAATTAACCGGGCCTTGAGGTCACTTTGGTTGAGAACCACAGATATTAGGAACGCCATAAAGAACAGGAAGAGCAACCAGCCAGTGGCAAGGCATTTCCTTGAGGCTGGTCATACGGTGAATGACCTATGATTCATCCTGATAGACCATACCCCCCCTCTGAAACATGGGGGTGATCGGAATAAGATACTCCTGCAAACATAAGCAAGGTGGATCCACCGTTTGAATACTGTGCAAACGAATGGACTGAATACGGTTATAGACTGGCACTGTTTTTATGACATCTAGGTTCCTTTATTCTGGACAATGAGGGTCCATGATCTGTTGTATACCGTATGAGAGCCCCCCTTTTCATTATAGGAGCTGTTTCACTACAGGAGCCTTAATGGTTGCTGTTTCCTCTGTATTAATTATTAACTATACATATGTACAATAGATAGGGTAGCTATTCTTATGCGTAATCCCTGAAGGGTTCCTTTTTTAATCCTTTTCTTATTTTAATCCTCTGACTTTGTAAATATAGTAGTCTCCCCTTTAAATACTTGATAATATGGCCCAGGTGTTTACTAACTTATTGACATAGCTAGTTTAATCAAAAATGATCTCTCCTGGTGTAAGCCCTTTTGTGCATTGCCCATTCAACGAGTAATATTTCACTGGGCAGTGTTACAAATATCCCCCTACTTTAAGTATTTTATAAAACTTAGGCGGTATATAAATCGGTGGAGCCAGGGAGTTTCTAGCAGCAGGGCTTCTGGGCAATAGGTATTGTATAGTGATTAACCTGCTATGGTAAATAACTATGATTTCTCTCTGTGTTCACTATGTTTAGAGGCCAAGTCTCGCTATAACCACACATCGCCCGTCGGACCCGCCCACCTGATCCGCTCTTCTGATTGGGTGTTATTCCCAGCGGAGCTAAATACAGAATTAAACGGTGCGTTGCCATAGCAATGCAGACATCGGCCTTTGAGTGGGTCTAGATGACACGTGACTCCCCTCAGGAAGGTCAGTGGGACTCTTGTTCTGGCGTACACCATACTGGCCCTGTAAGTAATCACTGCTTAATGCATTTACTCATTTATGTATTAACATCTAATGGGCTCAAATTACTTTGATGAATTTTGTCTACTGAGGGTTATAATGCTTTGTACCGTTCCCCAAGTCTTACACGGCATGTTGTTTCATGTTGCGGTCTAAGTCAGACGCGCTATGCATATTTTCGTTTTCATGCTTATCTTCACATTATTATATTCTTACATCTGTTCCTCCATCGATGTTCTGAATTTCTGCATTTCTGGTTAACATTTACATGTCACATATATTTACATGTTACATCTATTTGTATACAATCATGCTCAAGACAGATTTTTAGAACTAGGATACACACATTGTTTGTTTACTATGTGACTGTTATCGCTCTCACACTCTCTCATACTGGTCACTGGAAATTCAGCATGGCACCTCATGGCAAAGAACTCTCTGAGGATCGGAAAAAAAGAATTGCTGCTCTACATAAAGATGGCCTAGGCTATAAGAAGATTGCCGAGACCCTGAAACTGAGGTTCAGCACAGTGGGCAAGATCATACAGCGGTTTCACAGGACAGGTTCCACTCAGAACAGGCCTCGCCATGGTTGACCAAAGAAGTTGTATGCACGTGCTCAGCATCATATTCAGAGGTTACTTTGGGAAATAGACATATGAGTGCTGCCAGCATTGCTGCAGAGGTTGAAGGGGTGGGGGTTCAGCCTGTCAGTGCTCAGGCCATACGCCGCTCACTGCATCAAATTGGTCTGCATGGCTGTCGCCCCAGAAGGAAGCCTCTTCTAAAGATAATGCACAAGAAAGCCCGTAGTTTGCTGAAGACATGCAGACTAAGGACATGGATTACTGGAACCATGTCCTGTGGTCCGATGAGAACAAGATAAACGTATTTGGTTCAGATGGTGTCAAGCATGTGTGATGGCAACCAGGTGAGGAGTACAAAGACAAGTGTGTCTTGCCTACAGTCAAACATGGTGGTGGGAGTGTCATGGTTTGGGCCTGCATGAGTGCTGCCGGCACTGGGGAGCTACAGTTCATTGAGGGAACCATGAATGCTAACATGTACTGTGACATACTGAAGCAGAGCATAATCCCCTCCTTTCAGAGACTGGGCCGCAGGGCAGTATTCCAACATGATAACGACCCAAACACACCTCCAAGACAACCACTGCCTTGCTAAAGAAGCTGAGGGTAAAGGTGATGGACTGGCCAAGCATGTCTCCAGACCGAAACCCTATTGAGCATCTGTGGGGCATCCTCAAACAGAAGGTGGGGGAGCGCAAGGTCTCTAACATCGATCACCTCCGTTATGTCGTCATGGAGGAGTGGAAGAGGACTCCAGTGGCAACCTGTAAAGCTCTGGTGAACTCCATGCCCAAGAGGGTTAAGACAGTGCTGGAAAATAATGGTGACCACACAAAATATTGACACTTTGTGCCCAATTTGGACATTTCCACTTAGAGGTGTACTCACTTTTGTTGCCAACGATTTAGACATTAATGTCTGTGTGTTGAGTTATTTTGAGGGGAAAGCAAATGTATACTGTTATACAGGCTGTACACTCACTACTTTACAATGTCATTTCTTCAGTGTTGTCACATGAAAAGATAATAAAATATTTACAAAAATGTGAGGGGTGTACTCACTTTTGTGAGATACTATATAATCTTTCAAAAAACCACAATGTTGCAATTGCTCTTGAAGAAAGAGCTGTAATGCTCTTAGAAAGGTGTTAAGAGGCAAACGCTGCCTTACTAGCTTTCTGCCCCTTACTAGAATTAGTAGTGAAAAAATAAGCTAGAAGTTTAACTGAAATCTATAGTTGCTTGGAGATAGAACACTAATCAGATTATAATTAATAATGGGAAGGGGAAAGATATGGATAAAGAAGGGGTTAAATAGCACTCATTCCTAACAGCTTGTAATATAGTGCTGCTAATACGCAACTAAATTATCAGTAACAACTGTTAAATATGCTGGCCATTCCAGCTAAGTGAGAAATTGTGAGATTGCTGTTTACATTAACGTTAATGTAAACAGCAATCTAACAATTTCTCACTTAGCTGAAATGGCCAGCATATTTAATAATTGTTACTGATTATTTAGTTGCATATTAGCAGCACTATATTACAAGCTGTTAGGAATGAGTGCTATTTAACCCCTTCTTTATCCATTTCTTTCCCCTTCCCATTATTAATTATATACTTAAAGGGACATGAAACCCAATTTTTTTCTTTCATGATTTAGAAAGAGTGTGCAATTTTAAACAACTTTCTAATTTACTTCTATTATCTAATTTGTTTAATTCTCTTGATATTCTTTGCTGAAAAGCATATCTAGATAGGCTCAGTAGCTGCTGATTGGTGGTGCACAAAGATGCCTCGTGTGATTGGCTCACCCAATATGCATTACTATTTCTTCAACAAAGGATATCTAAAAAATAAAACAAATTAGATAATAGAAGTAAATTTGAATGTTGTTTAAAATTAAATTCTCTAACTGAACCGTGAAAGAAAAATTTGGGGTTTAGTGTCCCTTTAAAGGGACAGCACCAAGAGTTCTATAACCCTCTATATCCCAGTGCCAATTAATCTGTTACTATTACATCTAATCAGATTATGTAATATCCGCTACCTAGGGTTAGCAGGATCTGAACACAATGAAGGAATAAATCTCTGATTGGTATTTTCCTTTAGGAAGAAAATAATATTTAGTACAAAGTATATCCCTCACCTTGTGATAGGGATAAATGTAGAATCACAGACAAGGTTAAAAATTTAGAAACTCTTTATGCTAAAGAGATTGCTAAAGGAAAGAGTACTTTCCCAGTTAATAGACAATAGAAATGTAATGCAAAGGTTCAAGAGAAGAACCTTGTAATATATAGAAAAGTAAGTTCAGATTCCAGGGTGGAAAAATGGGTTCCATCAGTGCCCTAATTCTTACCAACGCCTGAACAAAAGTCTGAACCTCAGGAGTTTAGCTAACTTCCTATGAAAAAAGATAAGGCAGACAATAGTGGCAAACCCTTGACCAGGGCATCCTGAAATCTGAAGGTTTCTAGGAATTTTAAAGGTTACAAAGAAAACACTCTGGAAGAACACCATTTAAAGTATGTCTTCCAATCTCTTGTTTTACAGGCTTTCAGGCCTGCATTAAAGATTCAATGACTGATTCAAATAAATCTCCAAAACTAGACGCCATTAAATAACAATTTGAGATCTTAATAAAAAAAGAGAACTTTGAGACAACAGAATCTGTGTCAAAGGAAAAGAGCTATGGAAAGCAAAAGGACATCTGCACTAGGTCCGCATACTAAGTCCTGCGGTGCCAGGCTACAGCAACTAAAATTACTAACGTTGACTCCCGTTTGATCCAAAACTCTTGGAAGAAAAAAAAGAAAGAAAAAAAAAAGGAAATGAGTATGCTAGATGAAAGTCTCATGGACATACCAAGGTAACTAATATGTGGACCTAGGATCTTTTGATCTTGCACAATAGCTAGAAAGTGTGATTTAAGCGAGAGGCCATTAGAACTATGTCCTGTAAGCCAATTGGATCAATAAGCAATATAAAATAATTCATGTAGAGACCACTCATGAATAGACTGATCGACAGTTAACCCCCATGATAATTTATGTAGACCACTGCCATGATCTTCGAGAAACTCAGACCACCCCCCAGCCTGAGAGACTGAAGTTCGTCGGTACAATAGACCAAGACTAATGAAGGAAGGATGTCCCAAGGGACAAAGACAGACTGTGTTTTTAAGAAAATATTGACTGACGGAGAAATCCAAAGCAATCTGTGTGTCAAATGTCATTAACTACTAATATAGCATAGCAATTAAAAGGGGTCTTGAGTAAAGAGGGGGCTAAAGAAACTGCGACTGAAGCAGCAACCAAAAGCCTCACTGCCTCCATGCACTGAGGATGTAGCTCATTGTATGCAGAGACACATCCTCTGCCACACCGCCTCCGCTCCTCTGGCCATTGCCATGGCCACATGGGGTTGTTGTCGGCGCGTGGCGGTGACGCCATCGCCGCGCACAGCGAGCACCACTGATGCTGCTCTGGATATCACCTCTGTGTATGTATATTAAGTGCTGCAGAGCACGAAACACGTAAAGGTTTTTTTCCTTTTCCCTGCTGGACACTTTTGTTTTTACGATGTTTCAATAAAGATGCTTATTTCGTAACATCACTGGAGTGCTGCCTTTTTGTCTTGATTTGTTTTGCCCAGCTGGCCCAGCCATTTGGCTTGTACCGCGCCACAGTGTTTTTGACCCTCTGGGCCATCCATAGCTTTTTTTAGCTTCACTCCCACTGCCACTTGTATCAGTGATTGGAGTTTGGAGATTGTGTACGGATTTTCTGAGCTATGTTGCTTTGCTGGTTAGTCATAAACTAACCCTTGATTAAGGGGAAAAAAAAAATCTGTGAGAGATGAATCCAGAAAAATATGTTTAGGGATATGAAATCTAGGGTAGGACTGTAAATCCCTTGGATAAAAAAAAACTGATTGGGGTCAAATCTCTTCCTTATGAGATTACTCATGAGATTACATGGTACTAGCATTAAATATGCTCCTATCCTCCAAATCCTTTAGTAAATGTTGCCACTCTTAAAGATCATAGACAACATTTAGATAGGACTGCTGGTCAATCAGTGGGACTCATTTCTTGAGCTAGTGACGTATGGGATATACATTCCTACCAGGAGGGGGCAAAGTTTCCCAAACCTCAAATGCCTATACATACACCTCCCACCACACTCATTCCTCAGTTTAACGAATAGCCAAGTAGTGAGGTGTAAAAAGGAGTAAAAAAACATGCAAAAAAGACGAAATGGAAAACCTATTGTGCTTTTATACAAAAAAAAACATAACCACCACAAAAAAGGGTAGGTCTTATGGACTCTTGCCACTATGAAAGAAATTAATTTATCAGATAAGTTTTTACATAAATTATGTTTTCTTTCATGTAAGTGGCAAGAGTCCATGAGCTAGTGATGTATGGGATAAAATACCCAAGATGTGGAAGTCCACAGAAGAGTCACTAGAGAGGGAGGGTTAAAATAACAGCCATTTCCGCTGAGAAATTAAATCCAAACAATAATTAAGTTTTTCTTATAAACTTCAAAAAAACTTAAATCATAAGCAGTAGAATCAAACTGAGACAGCTACCTGAAGAACTTTCTACCAAAGACTGCTTCAAAAGAAGCAAATACATGAAAATGGTAAAATGTAGTAAATGTATGCAAAATAAGCCAAGTTGCTGCTTTTGCAAATCTGATCAACCGAAGCTTCATTCTTAAAAGTCCAAGAAGAAACAACTGATCTAGTAGAATGAGCTGTAATTCTCTGAGGCGGAGACTGCCCCACCTCCAAATAAGCTTTGTGAATCAAAAAGCTTTAACCAAGATGCCAAAGTAATGGCAAAGGCTTTCTGACCTTTCCTGGGACCAGAAAAAAAACAACAAATAGACTGGAAGTCTTTCTGAAATCCAAAGAATGTAAAGATCTTTCCAGAGAATTCTTAGGATTAAGACACAAAGAAGGAACAACAATTTCCCTACTAATGTTGATAGAATTCACAACTTTAGGAAGGAAGTTGAATTAAGTTCGCAAAACAGCTTAATCTTGATGGAAAATCAGATAAGGAGGCTCACAATAGAGAGCTGATAACTCAGAAACTCTTCCAGCAGAAGAGATAGCCAAAAGAAACAACACTTTCCAAGAAAGTAGTTTAATATCCAAAGAATGCATAGGCTCAAAGAAGGAGCCTGCAAAATCCTTAAAACCAAATTAATACTCCAAGGAGGGGAAGTTAATTAAATAACAGGTTTGATACAAACCAAAGCCTGAACAAAACAGTGAATATCAGGAAGTTTAGCAATCTTTCTATGAAATAAAACAGAAAGAGCAGAGATTTGTTTCTTCAAAATACTTGCAGACAAAACCTTATTCAACCATCCTGAAGAAATTATAAAATTCTAGGAATACTAAAAGAATGCCAAGATAATTTATGAAAAGAACACCATGAAATATAGGTTTTCCAAACCCGATAATAAATCTTTCTTGAAACAGATTTACGAGCCTGTAACATAGTGTTAACCACTGAATTAGAGACACCTCTATGACTAAGCGTTCAAATTCCATACCTTCAAATTTAACAATTGGAGATACTGATGCAAAAACGGCCTATGAGACAGAAAGTCTGGCCTTAGAGAAAGTGGCCAAGGCTGGCAACTGGACATCCGGACAAGATCCACATACCAAAACCTGTGAGGCAATGCTGGTGCTACCAGAAACACATGTGACTGTTCCATTATGATCTTGGAGATCACCCTTGAAAGAAGAACCAGAGGCGGAAAAATGTAAGCAGAAAACAAGAAACTGCCAACGTATCCACCATCTCCGCCTAAGGATCCCTGAACCTGGAAAGATATCTTGGAAATTTCTTGTTTAGACGAGAGGCCATCGAAACTATTTCTGGAAGGCCCCACATGTACAATCGGAAAAAAAACACATCTGGATGGAGAGACCACTCCCCTGGATGTAAAGTCTGGCGGCTGAGATCATCTGCCTCCCAATTGTCTACACCTGGGATATGAATCGCAGAAATTAGACAGAAGTTGAATTCCGCCCAAAAAAGTATTCGAGATACTTCTTTTCATCGCTAAAGGACTGCATATCCCTCCCTGATGATTGACATATGCCACAGTTGTGATATTGTCTTTCTGAAAACTAATGAAACATTCTCTCTTAAATTGAGACCAAGCGTGAAGAGTTCTGAAAATAGCACGGAGTTCTAAAATAATGATTGGTAACCTCGCCACTTGAGGTTTCCAAACCCTTTGTGCAGTCAGCGAACCCCAGACAGCTCCCCAACCTGTAAAATTTGCTTCCGTAAGAATACAGTCCAGGAAGGACGAACAAAGAAGGCCCCCTGAATAATACGATGATGGTCTAACCACCAAGTCAGAGAGAGTTCAGTGTTGGGATTTCAGTATATCAACTGTGATACCTGAGAATAATCCATGAACCATAGATTCAGCATGCAAAGGTCTCATAAGAAAATGAGCAAAGGGGATCGCGTCCAATGCTACAGTCATGAAACCTAAAAACTTCCCTGCACATAGCCACTGAAGGAAATAGAGACTGAAGGTTTAGACAGGCTAAAACTAATTTCATTCAACTCGACTGTTAAAAACAGATTCATGGACACTGAATTTATCTAGAAACCTAAAAAAGGTGACCCTTGCCTGAGGAATCACAAAACTCTTAGGTAAATTGATCCTCCAACCATGTCTTTGAAGAAACAACACTAGTTGATTTGTGTGAGATTCTGCTAAATGAAAGGATTGAGCTAGTACCAAGATATCGTCCAAAATAAGGAAAACACCACAATACCCTGGTCTCTGATTACAGATAGAAGGGCATCGATAACCTTCGAAAAGATTCTTGAAGCTGTCGCTAGACCAAATAGAAAAGCGACAAATTGGTAAAGCTCGTCTAGAAAAGAGAATCTCAGAAACCCGAAAGTGGTCTGAATGAATTGGAATGTGAGGATAAGCGTCCGGTACAACTATTGTGAACATGTAATGACCTTGCTGAACAAAAGGCATAACAGTCCTTATAGTCGCCATCTTGAAAGTTGGGAAATTCACAAAACGATTTAAAGTTTTCAGATCCAAGATTAGTCTGAATGAATCATCCTTCTTTGGGACAAAGAATAGATTTGAATAGAAACCCAAACCTTATGCCTGCTACGGAACTGGCACAAACACCTCTGAAAAAAATTCCAGTACTAAAATATATTTCAGAAAAAACCTGAACCTTCACGGAGTGTATTGAAACATGAGAAAGAAAGAAACTTCCCATAGAAGGTCTCATTCTAAAAATCTATCCAAAACCCTAAGAATAATATTCTATAGACTTTGGACTGAATACATCCAAAAATAACTTAATCTGCCCCCACCAGAAGAACTGCTTTGAGAACCGCACCTTCATGCAGTCTTAATAACGAGTATTTTCCCTTAGTAGGACTCAAAAAAACGCTTTTTCAGCGCTTGCACTCGGAGTTAAACAAATTGGCAGCTGAATAGTAATAGTTGTTATTATTATTTAAATAAATGGTACTAATTTTATTGACCTTAAAAGGCCTAAGGCCTGCATCGACCCTGCCGGATATGAACCTGTGACCCTTGGAACTTAGAACAAGCTTTTGTAAACAAACAGATATAAACACAGCGCTAGGCCTAAAAGTTACAACCTGCCACTCCCAGACCACCTCCCTAAAAGTGGACACAGTAGGAAATAGCAAAAAATGGATAAGGGAGAGGGCGCTAAAAAGCTAGGAGGTAACAACCACATTTATTCTGTAGACATTTAATTGAAAAAAAAGTGTAAAATAATTTAAATGAGGATAAACTAATCCTTATATAATAATGGCTGATATATGAGCGAGGGACGTCTCCCTTAAAATACAAATGCAAATACAATTCACAAAATATACAAATGGTATGGTTAAATATGCAATGCTAGCAAAATATAATTAAAAAAATTAAAAAAAGTGTAAAAATGATAAAGGCCTAATATACCACCTTATATTAAATAGATTCCATATAATCATATAGAAATACAGTATACTTCACTTAGTAACAGAGGAATAAAACAATACTCTTAGCTTCAAATATATAAAAAGTCCCAGAATTTTGAAGTCCGTATCTATAGACAGATCCTATCGAGGTTATTGTGTTACTGTGGCCAAATTGTAACAAATAATAAGCTGTATGAGAATAGTGTTGATCCTCCTAATAGTTACTTCAAAGTAACATGATTGTGTTCTTTTAAGACAAAATAAAAACAGCCCACCGGATCAGAGTTCTCTCAAAAATCAGCACCTACTGTTAGTAGAAACCACTGCTCGCCTTCAGGAGATAATAGGAGTAATCTCACTCACCCCTCTTCCTCCAGAGTAACGGCTCCTGTTTCTAAATTGAAATTCACAGTTCCGGTGTGTGGAGACTTGCCAAAAAAGACCCGGCAAGATCAAGTTCTTGAAAAGGCTGGTGATACATGTGAAACGCATTGAAGCTAAGATGTTTGTTCTGCAAAAGATTAATTCTTCTCCACTAGGTACCTAGTAACCCACACATGATACACGCTAAGTGCGGGGTGTTTCAAACTTTGGATTACGGACATTGCAACTGCCTGTTCTTTTTTGGCAAGTCTCCACACACCAGAACTATGAATTTCAATTTAGAAACAGGAGCCGTTACTCTGGAGGAAAAGGGGTGAGTGAGATTGCTCCTATTATCTCCTGAAGGCGAGCAGTGTTTTTTTTTTTTAGAGAAATCTGATCCTTTCTCTGTGGGCTGTATTAATTTGTTTTGTAATTTCCCCTATGGTTCTTGCACCCAGACCTGTCTGGAGTTAACTGCCTGTAACTCTGGGGACAGCACAGCTTCTTGTGAGTGCCACTGAGCACCCAGGGCTGAGCATGTTGCAGGGTCATGGGATGTGTACCCAGTCCGGTCTAGGAGTGCAGTCACCATCCGTGTTTTGTATATGACTGGGGTGATTACATAAGCCTGTGCACCCTTCACTTGTTCCCAGTTTGTTTGGATTGAGAGTTTGCATTGTGTGGCTGTTTTAGGGTCCCAGGTTTTTGGAAAAGACCTTGACATGGTACCTGGGCTTGTCCCATTTGGCCAGATGCGGTAACTAACCTTTCCATTTTTGCTTTTAATCTTAGCTGAGAGCTTGCTAGTGAGTGCAGGGTTTTCTCTCTGTGTAATGATTTAGTAGAGAGTGAGGATGGATCACAACTGCAGAGTATGCAAAATAAATGAATTGTATCACTTTTGGCAAATGGACTATTGAACAGCATAGACCAAGCTGCTTTAAGTGAAGTTGTTATTCTCAAGTAATTGAATTGCAGATCAGAAACTTGTCTGGCAACGAATGATGTAAATCACATATGCTTTTGAATGTCACAGCAATAGTATAAACATAAACAAAGGCTGGATCAGAAGAAATGTAAAAAATAAAACAATTTCTTAGTAGCAAACTTTAGTGTTCAGCTAGCTCCCAGTATGATAAATCTTGATAAAGAAAAGCAGAGTTCCAGAAAGCAGGTAGTGTTGCTATTAGTGCTGGAGTAAGATATAACAGTTCAGTGTGAAGTGTAACTCTCAGTTTTAGACACTGTTAGTTAGTTTGTCACAGAATGGTATACACATGTGCTGATAGTCTTGCAGTCAGTAGAGCAGCAGGGAAAAGCAAAGTTCAAGGTTTATTTGTACAGCACAGCTTAAAGTAACTACAGTGCTTACCCCCAGTCACCGGATGGTGTGAAATAGAAGCAGAATTAATTCTGAGATGTCCTTGTACTTAGTCCGTGGGAGGTTGTTTGTAGATGAGTTGCACTGTGTTGCAGTGGAAGAGAGATTGAAGTCCGCTGTGTGAGAAACGCTTCAGTGGCTCAAATGAGATAGCAACTCAAAGGGAGAAGGCAGCAAACACACTGCAGTATGAAATAAGTCTCTGTTGTAGCGTGCACGCTTAAAAGAAAAACTCGCCTCTGTAAAAGTTTATGTAGGCAAAATGAGCATATGAACCGGCAGTAAAAATAAGTAATCCCAAGGTAGTAGCTGGTTCAGAAATTGGAAGAAAAGCAGACTGGTTTGTTTTCAGAAAAAACACACAGCAAGTGGAAAACAGACAGACTTCAGAGCTAGTCTAGAAACTTAATAATTAAGCACCTGTCTGCAGTCAGCTGATGCCTTAAGTACAGGTAAGGCTGAAGTCAGGTGAATGGGAAAGGCATAGGTAAAACATGGAGTGGAATCCATACATAAGGTGAATGGGAAAGGCATAGGTAAAACATGAAGCGGAATCCTTACACTCTGTGTTGTATTAATTTGTTTTGTAATTCCCCCTATGGTTCTTGCACCCAGACATATCTGGGGTTAACTGCCTGTGACTCTGGGGACAGCACAGCTTCTTGTGAGTGCCACTGAGCACCCAGGGCTGAGCATGTTGCAGGGTCATGGGATGTGTACCCGGTCTGGTCTAGGAGTGCAGTCACCTTCCGTGTTTTGTATATGACTGGGGTGATTACATACGCCTGTGAACCCTTCACTTGTTCCCAGTTTGTTTGGATTGAGAGCTTGCATTGTGTGGCTGTTTTAGGGTCCCAGGTTTTTAGAAAGGACCTTGACGTAGTACCTGGGCTTGTCCCATTTGGCCAGATGCGGTAACTAATCTTTCCATTTTTGCTTTAAATCTTAGCTTAGAGCTTGCTAGTGAGTGCAGGGTTTTCTCTGTATGTTTTTTATATTATATATATATATATATATATATATATATATATATATATAAAGATCAGATAAATGTTTTATCTGGAAAAATTGACCTCTACGCGTCACCGATCACATGACCTTGTCACATCCAATCGGGAAAATAGGAATTGCTGAGGCTTTCAAATTGATTACTTTGTCAAGGCTTCACAGTCGAAGCGCGTAGACGGAGATCTGATACTCCTGCTAACAAAACCACTAAAGGGTGAAGTAAACACTTTCCTAAGTGGTGAAGAAAAACTAAATTTATGCTTACCTGATAAATTGAATTCTTCTATGGTAAGACGAGTCCACGGATTCATCCTTTACTTGTGGGATATTATCCTCCTGCTAACAGGAAGTGGCAAAGAGCACCACAGCAGAGCTGTCTATATAGCTCCTCCCTTAGCTCCACCCCCCAGTCATTCGACCGAAGGTACAGGAAGAAAAAGGAGAAACTACAAAGTGCAGAGGTGACTGAAGTTTAAATCAAAAAAATATAATCTGTCTTAAAATGACAGGGCGGGCCGTGGACTCGTTTTACCATAGAAGAAATCAATTAATCAGGTAAGCATAAATTTAGTTTTCTTCTATAAAAGGTAAGACGAGTCCACGGATTCTGCCAGATGTTTGTGCAGTAGAATTGATAAAGCAGATATCTGTACCTTTAAGGAACTAGCTGATAGCCCCTTCTCCAATCCTTCTTGCAGAAAGGACAAAATCCTAGGAATCCTGATCTTACTCAATGAGTAGCCTTTGGATTCGCACCAATAAAGATATTTACGCCATATCTTATGATACATTTTCCTGGTGACAGGCTTTCGAGTCTGAATCAAGGTATCTATGACCGACTCAGAGAACCCCCGCTTGGATAAGATCAAGCGTTCAATCTCCAATCAGTCAGTCGCAGATAAACTAGATTTGGATGGTGGAACAGACCTTGAATCAGAAGGTCCTGTCTCAGAGGCAGAGTCCATGGTGGAAGAGATGACATGTCCACCAGGTCTGCATACCAAGTCCTGCGTGGCCACGCAGGTGCTATCAAAATCACAGAAGCTCTCTCCTGTTTGATTCTGGCAATCAAACGAGGAAGGAGAGGAAAAGGTGGAAACACATAAGCCAGGTTGAACGACCAGGGTACTGCTAGAGCATCTATCAGTACTGCCTGAGGATCCCTTGACCTGGACCCGTAACAAGGAAGTTTGGCATTCTGACGAAACGCCATCAGATCCAATTCTGGTGTGCCTCATTGCTGAATCAATTGTGCAAACACCTCCGGATGGAGTTCCCACTCCCCCGGATGAAAAGTCTGACGACTTAGAAAATCCCAGTTCTCCACTCCTGGGATATAGATTGCAGATAGATGGCAAGAGTGAGTCTCTGCCCATTGAATTATTTTGGTAACCTCTATCATCGCTAGAGAACTCTTCGTTCCCCCTGATGATTGATATATGCTACAGTCGTGATATTGTCCGACTGGAATCTTATAAATCTGTCCGACACCAGCTGAGGCCACGCCTGAAGGGCGTTGAATATCGCTCTCAGTTCTAGAATATTTATCGGGAGGAGAGCCTCCTCCCGAGTCCACAATCCCTGTGTTTTCCGGGAATTCCAGACTGCACCCCAGCCCAATAGGCTGGCGTCCGTCGTCACTATGACCCACGCTGGCCTGCGGAAACACATTCCCTTGGACAGATGATCCTGTGACAACCACCAAAGAAGAGAGTCTCTGATCTCTTGGTCCAGATTTATCTGAGGAGATAAATCTGCATAATCCCCATTCCACTGTTTGAGCATGCAAAGTTGCAGTGGTCTGAGATGCAAGCGAGCAAACGGAACTATGTCCATTGCCGCTACCATTAAAGTGATTACCTCCATGCACTGAGCTACTGACGGGCGAGGAATGGAATGAAGAGCTCGGCAGATGGTTAAAAATTTTGATTTCCTGACCTCCGGCAGAAATTTTTTCATGTCCATTGAATCTATCAGAGTTCCCAGGAAAGGAACTCTTGTGAGAGGGATAAGTGAACTCTTTTTCACGTTCACCTTCCACCAGTGAGATCTTAGAAAAGCAAACACGATGTCTGTGAGAGACTTGGCTAGTTGGAAAGTTGACGCCTGGATTAAGATATCGTCCAGATAAGGCGCCACAGCTATGCCCCGCAGTCTTAGAACCGCCAGAAGGGACCCTAGCACCTTTGTGAAAATTCTGGGAGCCGTTACCAACACGAAGGGAAGAGCCACAAATTGGTAATGCTTGTCCAGAAGGGCGAACCTGAGGAACTGGTGAAGATCTTTGTGGATAGGAATGTGTAGATACGCATCCTTTAAGTCCACGGTGATCATATATTGGCCCTCCTGGATCATTGGCAAAATAGTCTGACTGGTCTCCATCTTGAAGGATGGGACTCTGAGGAATTTGTTTAGGATCTTGAGATCCAAAATTGGTCTGAAGGTTCCCTCTTTTTTGGGAACCACAAACAGATTGGAGTAGAACCCTTGCCCCTGTTCTGTTTTCGGAACTGGACAGATCACTCCCATGGTATATAGGTCTTCTACACAGCGTAAGAACGCCTCTCTTTTTGTCTGGTTTACAGACAATTGAGAAAGATGGAATCTCCCCCTTGGGGGAGAATCTTTGAAATCTAGAAGATACCCCTGGGTTACTATTTCTAAAGCCTAGGAGTCCTGAACGTCTCTTGCCCAAGCCTGAGCAAAGAGAGAAAGTCTGCCCCCTACTAGATCCGGTCCCTGATCGGGGGCTACCCCTTCATGCTGTCTTGGTGGCAGCAGTGGGCTTCTTGGCCTGTTTACCCTTGTTCCAAGTCTGGTTTGGTCTCCAGACTGACTTGGATTGAGCAAAATTCCCCTCTTGCTTTGCGGCAGGAGAAGAGGTAGAGGGACCACCTTTGAAGTTTCGAAAAGGAACGAAAATTATTCTGTTTGGTCCTCATCTTATACGTCTTATCCTGAGGAAAGGCATGGCCTTTCCCTCCAGTGATGTCTGAAATTATCTCTTTCAGTTCAGGCCCGAATAGGGTCTTACCCTTGAAAGGGATAGCTAAAAGCTTAGCTTTTGATGACACATCAGCAGACCAGGACTTAAGCCATAACGCTCTACGCGCTAAAATGGCAAAACCTGAATTCTTTGCCGCTAATTTAGTCAATTGAAAAGCGGCATCTGTAATGAAAGAATTAGCTAGCTTGAGAGCCCTAATTCTATCCAGAATATCATCTAATGGGGTTTCAACCTGAAGAGCCTCTTCCAGAGCCTCGAATCAAAAGGACGCTGCAGTAGTTACAGGAACAATGCACGCTATAGGTTGGAGAAGAAAACCTTGATGAACAAATATTTTCTTCAGAAGACCCTCTAATTTTTTATCCATAGGATCTTTGAAAGCACAACTGTCCTCGATAGGTATAGTTGTACGCTTAGCCAGGGTAGAAATAGCTCCCTCTAAATTAGGGACCGTCTGTCACGAGTCCCGCACGGCGTCTGATATGGGAAACATTTTCTTAAAAGTAGGAGGGGGAGCGAACGGAATACCTGGTATATCCCACTCCTTAGTAACAATTTCCGAAATCCTCTTAGGGACCGGAAAAACATCAGTGTAGGCAGGAACCTCTAGGAATCTGTCCATTTTACACAATTTCTCTGGAACTACAATAGGGTCACAATCATCCAGAGTCGCTAAAACCTCCCTGAGCAGTAAGCGGAGGTGTTCTAGTTTAAATTTAAAAGCCATCATATCTGAATCTGTCTGAGGGAACATATTTACTGAATCAGAAATCTCTTCCTCAGCCAGCAAATCCCTCACTTCAGAACATTGTGAGGGTACATCGGGTATGGCTAATAAAGCGTCAGAGGGCTCAGCGTTTGTTCTCACACCAGACCTACTGCGCTTCCCCTGCAACCCAGGCAGCTTAGATAAAACCTCTGTGAGGGTAGTATTCATAACTGCGGCCATATCTTGCAGGGTGAAAGAATTAGACGCACTAGAAGTACTTGGCGTCGCTTGTGCGGGCGTTAAATCCCTCACTTCAGAACATTGTGAGGGTACATCGGGTATGGCTAATAAAGCGTCAGAGGGCTCAGCGTTTGTTCTCACACCAGACCTACTGCGCTTCCCCTGCAACCCAGGCAGCTTAGATAAAACCTCTGTGAGGGTAGTATTCATAACTGCGGCCATATCTTGCAGGGTGAAAGAATTAGACGCACTAGAAGTACTTGGCGTCGCTTGTGCGGGCGTTAACGTTTGTGACACTTGGGGAGAATTAGATGGCAAAACCTGATTCTCTTCTGACTGAGAATCATCCTGCGACATACTTTTAGTAGCTAAAATATGTTCTTTACAATTTATTGACCTTTCAGTGCATGAGGGACACATTCTAAGTGGAGGTTCCACAATGGCTTCTAAACATATTGAACATTGACTTTCCTCAAAGTCAGACATGTTGAACAGGCTAGTAATGACTACGAACAAGCATGAAAACACTTTATTTAGTGAAAAAATCACAATCTTAAAAAACGGTACTGCGCCTTTAAGAGAAAAAAAGCATACACATTCTGCAAAACAGCCTAGACATGCACCAAATTTTTCAAAATTTTGTATGTAGACACAATATAGATAGTTAAGATTGCCCCACAATTTTTTTTAACATTTAACCCCTTAATTTGCAAACCGGATCGAAAATAGGCCCAGATCCGGAAAAAACACCCTCAGCACCTTGCCACAGCCCTGCTGTGGCCCTACCTGCCCTCAGGGATCGAAAATGTGGGGTAAAAGTTTCGATTTGGCCCAAAACATACACCAGGGCCCTCAGGAGTTAGAGCTTGCTGAGAACAACTAACTGCGCATCTGAGGCGTGAAAATAGGCCCCGCCCATCTCACTCGATGTCTCCATAGCCTCAAAGAACCGCACCAGAGCGGTTATAACTAGCCATGTGGGTTCCGAGACCCAAATGTTAAGCCATGTGTGCCCTCAATAAAGTTGCCCAAAACTTTATTGCCCACAAAAACGTTAAAGCACTCCCAAATAAAAACAAAAACAAAAAACGTTTGCTCACAAACATTTGCAATTCAGTGTCAACCATATTTGTAATTGGCCTCATATGCAAGCTAAGTAATGCCCTTCTTTTAGCTCTACGATTACTGCTTACCCTTACCCTCCTGGGTATAATGTCAGCCTTTCTGAAATACACAGTCTCTCCAGAAAAATATGACTGAACATACCTCACTGCTGCATAGCATGAAACCGTTCCTCACACTGAAGTTTCCTGTACTCCTCAGCCTCTGTGGGAACAGCAATGGATCTTAGTTACAAATGCTAAGATCATCATCCTCCAAGCAGCAGTCTTCATCCATCTGCTGCCTGAGAGTAAATAGTACACACCGGTACCATTTAAAATAACAAACTCTTGCTTGAAGAAATTAAAAACTAATATTTTATCACCTCTTTCACTTTACCCTTCCTAGTACTTAGAGTAGGCAAAGAGAATGACTGGGGGGTGGAGCTAAGAGAGGAGCTATATAGACAGCTCTGCTGTGGTGCTCTTTGCCACTTCCTGTTAGCAGGAGGATAATATCCCACAAGTAAAGGATGAATCCGTGGACTCGTCTTACCTTTATAGAAGAAACAGAGGATTCCTACTATAGCAATAATGTGACTGTGTTGCTACATCAACATCACGAAGAATAAAAGGACAAGGCACACCGAGGAGTAATCAGTTTGAAAGCCTCAGCAATTCCTATTTTCCCGATTGGATGTGACAAGGTCATGTGATCGGTGACGTGTAGAGGACTTTCATACTGACGCTGAGAGCACAACAATGCCGGCCGGCGAACAAAAAACAGGTACCAAACAAACACTTAAAATCAACTCTGTGAATTCATGCTAAGTGAGAAACAAACACTTTGTCCGCACTTTATTCCAACACCTTATTACTCGTGTTTTACCAATATAAGGAGAAGTAGGAAAACAACCAACTGTATTATAGTTTTAAACATCGTTCCTGAGAGCCCCAATCTCCAACTTTATCATAAAACGGCTAACTAGATGAATATATGCTATACTCTAGCGAGTTAGGTACATATTAAAGAAGTTGCAGCCAAAAATAAATATTTGAACTTAAAAACAAGCTAATGAATCACTGGGGCGATTAATTTATATTACTTCATCCTCCTGTTTCCACCATCTAATTCTTTAAATTGTCAAATTGTCAATTTTTCCAGATAAAACATTTATTATCTTTTAATTAATCTTTTAGATTTTTTAAGCAAATTGCAACATTTAACACTGATTTAGGTATTCTAATTGTATTGCAACATCAAAACCAGCATTTAAAAGGCCATTAAACCCAAAACCAAAGAGAATACAATTTTAAAAAACTTTCTAATTTACTTCTATTATCTGATTTGCTTAATTCTCTTGATATTCTTTCCTGAAAAGCATATCTAGGTGGCTGCACATAGATACCTCGTGTAATTGGCTGACCCATGTGCATTGCTATTTCTTCAACAAAGGATATCTAAAGAAAGAAGCAAATTAGATAAAATAAGTAAATGTGAATGTTGTTTAAAATTGTATTCTCTGTCTGAATAAAAAAAAAATAAAGATTTGGGGCGCGATCCTATATAGATCGCAGTTTGCGGCGCAAGCGAGGGAACCCGCGTTGCCCGCAGTTTCAGCTTGCAACTCGAGCCATCCAATATGCGGCGCTGTCACTTGCTAAAGTGGCGCAAGTCTCACAAAGTAGCGATGTCCAGAAATCTGCGTAAGTACAGATTTTTGGAGTCGCCAGTGACTTGCGCCACGTTAGAAACTGCCGGCGCCTACAAAACCTGACTAAAGTCTAAATCACCCGCACTGTCTAACACACCTCCTAAACATAGCCCGACACGTCTAACCCTCTATCCGCTATCCCCCCTCACTAGCCTAACAATAAAAAAAGTTATTAACCCCTAAACCGCCGCTCCCGTACCCCGCCGCAACCTAATAAAGTTATTAACCGCCGCTTCCGTACCCCGCCGCAACCTAATAAAGTTATTAACCCCTAAACCGCCGCTCCCGTACCCCGCCGCCAGCTATATTAAATCTATAACCCCCTAAAGTGAGCCCCTAACACCGCCGCCATCTATATTAAAATTATTAACCCCTAATGTAAGCCCCTTACACCGCCGCCATCTCTATTAAAATTATTAACCCCTAATTTAATCTACCTACCCCGCCGCCAGCTATGTTATCTATATTAACCCTAAGTATATTATAGTTAATATAGGTATTACATTATATATATTAACCCTAATTATATTAGGGTTAATATAGTTACTATAGTATTTATATTAACTATATTAACTCTATCTAACCCTAACACCCCTAACTAAATTTTTATTAAATTAATCTAATTCATTTTATAAACTAAAATATTCCTATTTAAATCTAAATACTTACCTATAAAATAAACCCTAAGATAGCTACAATATAATTAATAATTACATTGTAGCTATGTTAGGGTTTATATTTATTTTACAGGTAAATTGTTAATTATTTTAACTAGGTATAATAGCTATTAAATAGTTATTAACTATTTAATATCTACCTAGTTAAAATAATTACCCAATTACCTGTAAAATAAATCCTAACCTAAGTTACAAATACACCTACACTATCAATAAATTAAATAAACTACAAATATCTATCTAAAAATACAATTAAATAAACTAAACTAAATTACAAAAAAAAACCCCCACTAAATTACAAAAAATAAAAAAAAAAAGATTACAAGATTTTTAAGCTAATTACACCTATTCTAAGCCCCCTAATAAAATAATAAAGCCCCCCAAAATAAAAAAAATTCCCTGCCCTATTCTAAATTAAAGGCAAGGTAAAGTTTGCAACGTTTGAAAAGTTGTTTACTTTTCTATTTAGCCTTGCAATGCAGTCGCTAAGTCCTTTTACATAATTGCGGTTTTATTTTCCTGATAATCATTAAAATATATAAGTACCGTTTATTGTTTTACTCCTCCCCGCTGCTACTTCCTATATTTCTGCTCTCATCTTAGAGACCCAACCCACCCGCACTCTACGTCAGAATTTTGCGCGTTCACGGACCTAAAATTATATGCGCATGCGCAACTTACGATACTTTCTATAGACAGACTCGTCTGCATTGCTTCCTCGCGATTACCAAGTGTAATACCGAGACGTTACTTGTTAGGCGCATGCGCAGTGCGGTCCGATGACGTCGGATAAGCTGTGTTCACCACCACATGGAGAAAGCGGTGATTGGACGCCACAAGGTGAAACAAGTGTCAATCAATTTAGTAGCAAAGTCGGGCGGACGAGGAATCGTTGCAGGACAGCAGGTAAATAATAAGATTTGAGGGTTAAAAAAATAAAATAAATAATAATGATGAATTAAACTTATGCTAAATTTTGATGTTAATGATAAATGTGATAACGAGTGCAAGCAAGTTTACCTTGCCTTTAAAAAAAGTTCAAAGCTCTTTACCTTACCAGCCCTTAAAAGGGCCTTTTGTGGGGCATGCCCCAAAGAATTCAGCTCTTTTGCATTTAAAAACATATACAATACTCCCCCCATTACAACCCACCACCCACATACCCCTATTCTAAACCCACCCAAACCCCCCTTAAAAAAGCCTAACACTACCCCCCTGAAGATCTCCCTACCTTGTCTTCACCACACCGGGCCGAACTCCTCATCCGATCCGGGCGATGTCTTGCTCCAAGCGGCAAAGAAGAATTCTTCCTCCGGCGATGTCTTCCTCCAAGCGGCAAAGAAGAATTCTTCCTCCCGGCGACGTCTTCCTCCAAGCGCCAGCAAAGTCTTCTTCCTTCCGGCAGCATCTTCCATGAAGCGGCATCTTCAATCTTCTTTCTTCGCTCCGCCGCCGCGGAGCATCCATCCCGGCCGACGACTGAACGACGAATGAGGTACCTTTAAATGACGTCATCCAAGATGGCGTCTGCCGAATTCCGATTGGCTGATAGGAATCTATCAGCCAATCGGAATTAAGGTAGAAAAATCTGATTGGCTGATTGAATCAGCCAATCAGATTCAAGTTCAATCCGATTGGCTGAACCAATTCTAGAATCCTATCAGCCAATCGGAAGTCGTCGGCCGGGATGGATGCTCCGCGGCGGCGGAGCGAAGAAAGAAGATTGAAGATGCCGCTTCATGGAAGATGCTGCCGGAAGGAAGAAGACTTTGCTGCCGCTTGGAGGAAGACGTCGCCGGGAGGAAGAATTCTTCTTTGCCGCTTGGCGCAAGACATCGCCCGGATCGGATGAGGAGTTCGGCCCGGTGTGGTGAAGACAAGGTAGGGAGATCTTCAGGGGGGTAGTGTTAGGCTTTTTTAAGGGGGGTTTGGGTGGGTTTAGAATAGGGGTATGTGGGTGGTGGGTTGTAATGGGGGGGGTATTGTATATGTTTTTAAATGCAAAAGAGCTGAATTCTTTGGGGCATGCCCCACAAAAGGCCCTTTTAAGGGCTTGTAAGGTAAAGAGCTTTGAACTTTTTTTAATTTAGAATAGGGCAGGGAATTTTTTTTATTTTGGGGGGCTTTATTATTTTATTAGGGGGCTTAGAATAGGTGTAATTAGCTTAAAAATCTTGTAATCTTTTTTTTATTTTTTGTAATTTAGTGTTTGTTTTTTTTGTAATTTAGTTTAGTTTATTTAATTGTATTTTTAGATAGATATTTGTAGTTTATTTAATTTATTGATAGTGTAGGTGTATTTGTAACTTAGGTTAGGATTTATTTTACAGGTAATTGGGTAATTATTTTAACTAGGTAGAAATTAAATAGTTAATAACTATTTAATGGCTATTATACCTAGTTAAAATAATTAACAATTTACCTGTAAAATAAATATAAACCCTAACATAGCTACAATGTAATTATTAATTATATTGTAGCTATCTTAGGGTTTATTTTATAGGTAAGTATTTAGATTTAAATAGGAATATTTTAGTTTATAAAATGAATTAGATTAATTTAATAAAAATTTAGTTAGGGGTGTTAGGGTTAGATAGAGTTAATATAGTTAATATAAATACTATAGTAACTATATTAACTATATTAACCCTAATATAATTAGGGTTAATATAGTTAATATATATAATGTAATAACTATATTAACTATAATATACTTAGGGTTAATATAGATAACATAGCTGGCGGCGGGGTAGGTAGATTAAATTAGGGGTTAATCATTTTAATAGAGATGGCGGCGGTGTAAGGGGCTTACATTAGGGGTTAATAATATTAATATAGCTGGCGGCGGTATAGGGGGATTAGATTAGGGGTTAATAATTTTTATATAGATGGCGGCGGTGTAAGGGGTCAGATTAGGGGATAGATAAGGTAGATGACAGCGGTGTAAGGGGTTCACATTAGGGGATAGATAAGGTAGATGGCAGCGGTTTTAGGGGTTCACATTAGGCGATAGATAAGGTAGATGGCGGCGGTTTAAGGGGCTCACAGTAGGGGGTTAGTTTATGTAGATGGCGGCGGGGTCCGGGAGCGGCGGTTTAGGGGTTAATAACTTTATTAGGGATTTTGGGGTGGGGGGGGTCGCGGTTGACAGGTAGATAGACATTGCGCATGCGTTAGGTGTTAGGTTTTATTTAGCAGATCGCGGGTGACAGGTAGATAGACATTGCGCATGCGTTAGGTGTTAGGTTTTATTTAGCAGATCGCGGGTGAAAGGTAGATAGACATTGCGCATGCGTTAGGTGTTAGGTTTATTTTCTAGTTAGTTTAGGGAGTTACGGGGCTCCAATAGTCAGCGTAAGGCTTCTTACGGCTGCTTTTTGTGGCGAGGTGAAAATGGAGTAAGATTTCTCCATTTTCGCCACGTAAGTCCTTACGCTGCATATTGGATACCAAACTGCGCTGGTTTGGTATACCTGCCTATGGCCCAAAAAACTACGGGCGACGGCAGAAATATACGCGCGTAACTTCTAGGTTACGCCGTATATGTGATACCAAACCAGCGTAAATATTGGCGTCGCCGGCTTTTGCGGGCGACGATTTTTATCGGATCGACCCCCTGGGGTTTAATGTCCCTTTAATTGCGCTCTCTTATTTTGTATATTTGGTTCTCTTAATGGGCCATACACATAATTCTTAAAAGTGCTCAAATAAAAAACCCTAAAGCTGCCAGAGAGTTAAGAAGGGTTAGAGGCTTCCCTTATAATGTTCCCAATGCTAGTAAAACTGTTAATGATATGATATGTAAAAAAATTGTGTCATGAGGGGAGTAGGTTAAGTCCCCTGGCTATGTTGTACCTGTATCAGAATACCTACAAATAGCCACTGGGCTGTGTCTTTGCTGAGTAAAGACACTTACCTTACCCAGCACCCCTCCACTGGCTTACCTAGCTTGTCAATGTTAATGCAGCTGCAGCAGTATCCAGTAGAGAGCCCATCTAGTGCAGATATTGAGTACCACAGAGGATTGCAGTAGGAAATACCAGAGTCCCTCAGGGGAAGGCTAGGGACAAGTCCCTGCGACACCTGAGGGTAGTTATGGCTGAAATCTCGTTAGGGAAATGCGGTGCATATAACAGGGTTTTCCTGTATCATTCAGCTGCTGTGAAGAGTCTTATTTCTTCTTTGTAAATGATACTCCTCAAGGACTCTGGGTCTTACATAGGTCTGAGCTCCCAATTTGTATTCCATAAAAAAGTAGCTGGAACAACCTCTATTCTCAACCATCTCCTACGAGGCCAAGAACAAAACTAAGAGAGAGATGGGATGGGTTTAAAGCTCTTGTATGGGTTCTTGACCACCTCCTAGTGACTGAAAATATAACCCATATTTTATGGAGAACTGTGGATCATCATCATTTCCCGAAAGAAACATATTTATGCAATATACATTTTTAATAAAGCTTTGGACTATGTATTTACTGTAAATATTTCCCATTCCAAAGTTCTGTACATAGCAGAATATGTTCTAAAAAGCAGAAATAGATATTCCTATATACAGTATGTGTATATATATCAAGGGCCAATGGATTTCTTCTATAAAGATTCTTCAAAAGTAAAAATGCATGTTAAGATGATAACCTCATCTGTTGCTCAAATAATTGGTTCCCAAACACTTCTGAAAAGGTATGAATGAAAAAAAAAAAGAAAAAAACACCACACATCTCTAGCTTTTCATTGGCATCAGTGAAACACAACTAGTTAATTTTTAATTCAGCAAAAATAATCTGATTCCAACAAAGACAGTTCATTGCTCTAAAGTTTTGTAGATGCCTTTTCAATAACTCCTTGTTCCATCCAGTTTCTTCACACAGGATGGTGCTGAGGCATTGTTCCTAATCATCTAGATATAGGTCATTTTAAGAATCTGCTTAAAGGGACATAATACTCATATGCTAAATCACTTGAAACTGATGCAGTATAACTGTAAAAAGCTGACAGGAAAATATCACCTGAGCATCTCTATGTAAAAAAGGAAGATATTTTACCTCACAATCTCCTCAGCTCAGCAGAGTAAGTTCTGTGTAAAAAAAACATAATTTATGTAAGAACTTACCTGATAAATTAATTTCTTTCATATTGGCAAGAGTCCATGAGCTAGTGACATATGGTATATACAATCCTACCAGGAGGGGCAAAGTTTCCCAAACCTCAAAATGCCTAGAAATACACCCCTCACCACACCCACAATTCAGTTTAATGAATAGCCAAGCAGTGGGGTGATAAAGAAAGGAGTAGAAAGCATCAACAAAGGAAATTTGGAAATAATTGTGCTTTATACAAAAAATCATAACCACTATAAAAAGGGTGGGCCTCATGGACTCTTGCCAATATGAAAGAAATTAATTTATCAGGTAAGTTCTTACATAAATTATGTTTTCTTTCATGTAATTGGCAAGAGTCCATGAGCTAGTGACATATGGGATATCAATACCCAAGATGTGGATCTCCACTCAAGAGTCACTAGAGAGGGAGGGAATAAAATAAAAACAGCCATAATCTGCTGAAAAAAATGAATCCACAACCCAAAAATATAAGTTTATTTCATTGAAAGAAAACAACTTAAATCAAAAGCAGAAGAATCAAACTGAAACAGCTGCCTGAAGAACTTTTCTACCAAAAACTGCTTCCGAAGAAGTAAATACATCAAAACGGTAGAATTTAGTAAATGTATGCAAAGAGGACCAAGTTGCCGCTTTGCAAATCTGATCAACTGAAGCTTCATTCTTAAAAGCCCACGAAGTGAAGACTGATCTAGTAGAATGAGCTGTAATTCTCTGAGGCGGGGCCTGACCCGACTCCAAATAAGCTTGATGAATCAAAAGTTTCAACCAAGAAGCCAAGGAAATAGCAGAAGCCTTCTGACCTTTCCTAGGACCAAAAAATAAAACAAATAGACTGGAAGTCTTCCTGAAATCTTTAGTAGCTTCCACATAATATTTCAAAGTTCTTAGCACATCCAAAGAATGTAAAAAACTTTCCAAAGAATTCTTAGGATTAGGACAGAAGGAAGGGACAACAATTTCTCTACTAATGTTGTTAGAATTCACAACCTTAGATAAAAATTAAAAAGAAGTCCACAAAACTGCCTTATCCTGATGAAAAAAATCAGAAAAGGAGACTCACAAGAAAGAGCAAATAACTCAAACTCTTCTAGCAGAAGAGATGGCCTAAAAGAACAATACTTTCCAAGAAAGTAGTTTAATGTCCAAAAAAAATGCATAGGTTCAAATGGAAGAACCTGTAAAGCCGTCAGAACCAAATAAAGACTCCAAGGAGGAGAAATTGATTAAATAACAGGCTGAATAAGAACTAAAGCCTGTACAAAACAGTGTATATCAGGAAGTATAGCGATCTTTCTGTGAAAGAAAACAGAAAGAGCGGAGATTTGTCCTTCAAGGAACTTGCAGACAAACCCTTATCCAAACCGTCCTGAAGAAACTGAAAAATTCTAGGAATTCTAAAAGAATGCCAGGAGAATTTATGAGAAGAACACCATGAAATGTAAGTCTTCCAAACTCTATAATAAATCTTTCTAGAAACAGATTTACAAGCTTGTAACATAGTATTAATCACTGAGTCAGAGAAACCTCTATGACTTAGTACTAAGCGTTCAATTTCCATACCTTCAAATTTAATGATTTGAGATCCTGATGGAAAAACGGACCTTGAGATAGTAGGTCTGGCCGAACGGAAGTGGCCAAGGCGGGCAACTGGACATCCGAACCAGATCCGCATACCAAAACCTGTGTGGCCATGCTGGAGCCACCAGCAACACAAATAATTGTTCCATGATGATTTTGGAGATCACTCTTGGAAGGAGAAGTAGAGGCGGGAAATGTAAGCAGTATGATAACACCAAGGAAGTGTCAGCGCATCCACTGCTCCTGCCTGAACATCCCTGGACCTGGACAGGTATCTGGGAAGTTTCTTGTTTAGATGAGAGGCCATGAGATCTATCTCTGGAAAACCCCACAACTGAACAATCTGAGAAAACACATCTGGATGGAGAGACCACTCCCCTGGATGTAAAGTCTGGCAGCTGAGATAATCCACCTCCCAATTGTCTACACCTGGGATATGCACCGCAGAGATTAGACAAGAGCTGGATTCCGCCCAAACAAGTATCCAAGATACTTCTTTCATAGCTTGGGGACTGTGAGTCCCACCCTGATGATTGACATATGCCACTGTTGTGATATTGTCTGAAAACAAAAATGAACGGTTCTCTCTTAGCAGAGGCCAAAACTGAAGAGCTCTGAGAACTGCACGGAGTTCTAAAATATTTATTGGTAATCTCGCCTCTTGAGATTTCCAAACCCCTTGTGCTGTCAGAGATCCCCAAACAGCTCCCCAACCTGAAAGACTCGCATCTGATGTGATCACAGTCCAGGTTGGCCGAACAAAAGAAGCCCCTTGAACTAAACGATGGTGATCTATCCACCATGTCAGAGAGTGTCGTACATTGATTCAGCATACAAAGCTGTAGAGGTCTCATGTGAAAACGAGCATAGGGGATCGCGTCCGATGCTGCAGCCATGAGACCTAAAACTTCCATGCACATAGCCACTGAAGGGAATGACTGATACTGAAGGTGCCGGCATGCTGCAACCAATTTTAAACGTCTCTTGTCTGTTAGAGACAGAGTCATGGACACTGAATTTATCTGGAAGCCTAAAAAGGTGACCCTTGTCTGAGGAATCGAGAAACTTTTGGTAAATTGATCCTCCAACCATGTTTCCGAAGAAACAACACTTGTTGATTTGTGTGAGATTCTGCAGTACGCAAAGACTGAGCTACTAACAAGATATCTTCTGGATGTTCTGGATGAATCGGAATATGAAGGTATGCATCCTGCAAGTCTATTGTGGACATATAATGTCTTTGCTGAACAAAAGGCAGAATAGTGCTTATAGTCACCATCTTGAAAGTTGGTACTCTTACATAACGATTCAAAATTTTCAGATCCAGAACTGGTCTGAATAAATTTCCTTCTTTGGTATAATGAATAGATTAGAATAAAACCCCAAACCTTGTTCCTGAGGAGGAACTGGCATGATTACCCCTGAAGACTCCAGGTCTGAAACACACTTCAGGAAAGCCTGAGCTTTTACTGGATTTACTGGGATACGTGAGAGAAAAAATCTTCTCACAGGAGGTCTTATTCTGAATCCTATTCGATACCCTTGAGAGACAATGCTCTGAATCCATTGATTTTGGACTGATTTTATCCAAATAAAAAACCTTAATCTGCCCCCTACCAGCTGAGCTGGAATGGGGGCCGCACCTTCATGCAGACTTAGGGGCTGACTTTGGTTTCCTAAATGGTTTGGATTTATTCCAATTTGAGAAAGGCTTCCAATTGGAAGCAGACTCCTTGGGGGGAAGATTGAGTTTTTGTTACTTATTCTGACGAAAGAAACGAAAAAGGTTAGAAGCCTTAGATTTACCCTTAGGTTTTTAATCCTGAGGCAGAAAAACTCCCTTCCCCCAGTGACAGTTGAAATAGAATCCAACTGAGAACCAAATAAATTATTACCTTGGAAAAAAAGAGATAGTAATCTAGATTGAGATGTCATATCAGCATTCCAAGATTTAAGCCACAAAGCTCTTCTAGCTAAAATAGCTAAAGACATGGATCTAACATCAATTTTGATAATATCAAAAATTGCATCACTAATAAAATGATTAGCATATTGCAATAGGCGAACAATGCTAGATAAGTCAGAATCCAATTCCTGTTGCGCTAAATTCTCCAACCAGAAGGTTGATGCAGCCGCAACATCAGCCAAAGAAATTGCAGGTCTGAGAAGATGACCTGAATATAAATAGGCCTTCCTTAGATAAGATTCAAGCTTCCTATCTAAAGGATCCTTAAAGGAAGTACTATCTTCCATAGGAATAGTGGTACGTTTAGCAAGAGTAGAAATAGCCCCATCAACTTTGGGGATTTTTTCCCAAAACTCTATAGATTTTGCAGGTAAAGGATACAATTTTTTAAACCTTGAAGAAGGAATAAAAGAAGTTCCTGGCTTATTCCATTCCCTAGAAATCATATCAGAAATAGCCTCAGGAAAAGGAAAAACCCCTGGAGAAACCACAGGTTTTCACAGCATTTAAACGTTTATTAGACTGAACGTCAAGAGTTCTGGTTACCTCAATATCCAAAATAATTAACACTTCTTTTAATAAAGAACGCATATACTCTATTTTAAATAAATAAGTAGATTTGTCAGTGTCAATGTATAAGGAAGGATCTTCTGTATCAGATAGATCCTCATCAGAAGAGGATAAATTATGTTGCTGGTCATTTGAAATTTCATCAACTAAATGAGAAGTTTTAAAAGACCTTTTACATTTATTAGAAGGTGGAAATGCAGACAAAGCCTTCAAAATAGAATCAGAAACAAATTCTTTAAAATTTACAGGTATATCATGCACATTAGAAGTTGAAGGAACTACAACTGGCAATGCGCTATTACTGATGGATACACTAACTGCATGTAAAAGTTTATCATGACAACTATTACAAATGACATTCAGCGAAATAATTTCAACAATTTTACAACAAATGCACTTAGCTTTGATAGGACCGATGTCAGGCAGCAATGTTCCAGCAGAAACTTCTAAGGCAGGATCAGATAGAGACATCTTGCAAAATGTAAGAGAAAAAACAATATAAAAAGCAAAATTATCTATTTCCTTATATGACAGTTTCAGGAATGGGAAAAAAAAAGCAAATAGCATAGGCCTCTGATAGAAAAAAAATCAAGAGGCAAACATCAATAGGGTATTGAAATAATGAAAAAGTTTGGCGCCAAGTATGACGCACAACGTAACGTAAATTTTTTGGCTCCAAAAAATAACCGGAAATGACACACTCGCGTCACTAATGACGCAACCGTGTGAAAGGTCTCGGCGTCAAGTATGATGCCGGAAATGACAAAGTTGCGTCATAGACATATTTTTCCGTGCAAAAATATTTTCGCACCAAGAATGACGCAATAAAGTTTAGCATTTGATGCACCCGCGTGCCTAATGCCGCCCGCAATTTGCAAGAAGTAGTCAATTGAAAAAAGACTAAACCCCAGGTAACAAAAAAAAATGTCTTTAAAAGATATTTATATTACCCAAATATGAAACTGACAGTCTGCAGAAGGAAATACATGAACCTGACTCATGGCAAATATAAGTACAATACATATATTTAGAACTTTATATAAATGCATAAAGTGCCCAACCATAGCTGAGGTGTCTTAAGTAAAAAAAACATACTTACCAAAAGACACCCATCCACATATAGCAGATAGCCAAACCAGTACAGAAACAGTTATCAGTAGAGGTAATGGTAAATTGAGAGTATATCGTCGATCTGAAAAGGGAGGTAGGAGATTAATCTCTACGACCGATAACAGAGAACCCATGAAATAGACCCCCGTTAGGGAAATCATCGTATTCAATAAGTGATACTCCCTTCACGTCCCTCTGACATTCGCTGTATTTTGAGAGGAATCGGGATTCAACAGTGCTGAGAAGCGCATATCAACGTAGAAATCTTAGCACAAACTTACTTCACCACCTCCATAGGAGGCAAAGTTTGTAAAACTGAATTGTGGGTGTGGTGAGGGGTGTATTTATAGGCATTTTGAGGTTTGGGAAACTTTGCCCCTCCTGGTAGGATTGTATATCCCATATGTCACTAGCTCATGGACTCTTGCCAATTACATGAAAGAAAGTTATACTCAGCTGCTGCTCAGCTGCAGGTAAAAAAAAATAAAAAATTAAGAAATGAATAGCAGCCAATCAGCATCAGCAGTGCTGAGGTCATGAACTCTTTTACTGTGATCTCATGAGATTTCACTTAACTCTCATGAGATTTCATAGTAAGTTTCATTACACTGAATAGGGAAATAAGATGAGTGTGCACGAATGCTCGCTCCTTCCGCTGTCCCGGGACAGACATACTGATTTGTTGCTTAGAAGTCCTTTACAATGGGATGTGGCTACTGAGAAACTTTTGAGGTAAAATATCTTTCTTTTTTACAGAGATGTTCAGGTGATATTTTCTAGTCAGCTTTTTACAGTTATGCTGCATCACTTTCAAGTGTTTAAACATATAGATATTATGGCCCTTTATTTGCAAAACCAATAGCTGTCAATCCCAGGATATTTCCTGAAAGCAATGCCTCTATGCAACTCAATGATCCCTGAATGCGACTTGAATGGTTATAGCACAACAAGCCAATTAACAATAAACTAAACACACATATATATATATATATATATATATATATACACACACATACATACATACATACATACATACACACATACATACATATACAGTACATACATACATACATACACAACTCTTAGGATGGAGGTTTCCATCCATTGGGATAAATGAGCCTTGAGTTATCTGAATTTGGAACCTTGGCTGACAGACTGCTCTTAGTCTTATTTGAACAGGAGGTAAATCTGCACCAGTCTTGTGTGCCAATGCGATTGCATCACCAAAGGAATAAATTACATTGTCCTCAGTAAATACAGTACAGCCATCACATAGCTAACATGGATTATTTTGCAGTCACTCTCTGATTTATTCTGGTAACTTACAAAAAAACTGTTCCTTTAAAAAACCATGGCCCAGGAACACTATTAAAGGGACAGTCAAGTATAAATTAAACTTTCATTATTCAGATAGGACTTTTAATTTTAATTGACTTTCCAATTTACTTTTATCATCAAATTTGCTTTTTTTCTCTTGGTATTCTTAGTTTAAACTAAACATAGGTAGGTTAATATGCTAATTTCTAAGCCTGTGAGGGCTGCCTCTTATCACATGCTTTTTAAATCTCTTTTCAACACAAAGAGACAGAGTACACGTGGGCTATATAGATAACACTGTGTTCAGGCACAGAAAGTTATTTAAGATCTAGCACAATACAATGCTAAATGCAAGACAATAGATAATAAACAGTCACAGTCATGTGATCAGGGGGCTGGAAGAAGGTTCCTAGATACAAGGTAATCACAAAGGTAAAAAGTACATTAATTTAACTGTGTTGGTTATGCAAAACAGGTGAATGAGTAATAAAGGGATTAGCTATCTTTTAAAACAATAACAATTCTATGGTTGACTGTCCCTTTAACTGGTTTGGAGACATTAGAATAAAAGTTTAGTGTGAAACAATGGTGTATATCAAAAATACATTTTTACTTTTTTTATACAGTGATTCAAAATTGGGTTTGTTGAATTGAGAGAAATCTCCACGAAAAATAGTAGGCAGACTCCAAGGATTGTAAACCTTATCTTTTAAAGTTTTAATTAAAACCTTGAATCTTCTTTGTGAATCCCGTGTAAGTTCATCACACAAATGAAGCATTGGAATGTTATCCCTTGTGAGTACATTCCTTTAGCACAGTTTCAGTGCTTAAATGTATTACACCATTGTGGTTCTTCATCCAAGGTACTGCTTGTATTGCCGACTACAGTTTGAATTGGACCTTATCTGCAAGATCAGTGTTGCTATTGCTACTATTGATATGGAATCATTATATTATTGTATTCCACATGACAAAGGGCTTATAGCGACTGACTACTACCTTAGCCAGAGAGGTAAAGCCTTACAGAAACATACTTATTTTGTTATTGAAATTTTGAAAATTGCTTTGCAAAATAATTTCTTTATATTTGATGATACATTTTATATCCAAATTAGAGGCACTGTTATGGGGGCTAAATTTGCCCCCTTTTATGCATGCCTCTACTTTGGTTATTTGGAAACCAAATTCATCTTTTATATTGACCTCCCAGGCTCGCAGAACATCAGTCTATGGCTTTGCTATATTGATGAAGTTGCTGCTTTTCTGGGAATTTGAGGGAGTTTGTACAAAAACTGAATAATAAGGATCTAAATCTCAAATTTACTATGAGTGTACATAAGGAAAAATTCCAATTTTTGGAATTGAATATTTACAAAAGTAATGATCAATTGCATACTTCAATCTACAGAAAACCAACCTCTACAAAGTTTTCATCATCCCAATTCCTTAATAAAGGGAATACCTATTTCACAATTAATAAAGGGAAAACCTATTTCACAATTCGACAATTTGTGAGAGCAAGAAGAAATTGTACTAGTGAAACAGAATTTCTAAATGAATCAAAACTGTTGACTAAAAGGTTTAAGGAACGTGGATACTCTAAAAAGACTATTTCAAAAGGTTTTCAGAGAGTTAAAAACAAAAGTCAAATTGAAGTGTTACCCTGCTTCTCACCAAGTGTTGATAAATCAGACAATAAGAAAATGAGATTTATAACTCAATACAGTGAGGGATGGATGAATCTTCAATCTATACAGAGAAAGCATTGGCCAATCTTAAAAAAAAAGTATTTAGAGAATAGCCCCCAGATGACTGCGAGAAGGGCCCCTAATTTAGGAGACAATTTGGTACTTAGTTTCTTTAGCAAACCACCACAATCTTATAATTGGCTACAGCGTTCTTAAAATGAGCCAGGGCGTTATCCATGTAAATTCTGCAAAGCCTGTACTTAAATACAGAAAGCAAAGTATTTTGTGTCAAAAACAGGTTGTACCTATTGTATTAGGACCAAAATAACTTGTAGATCTAAAAGTTTGATATATTTGGCTAAATGCGGTTGTCCTTTGTTCTATGTCAGAAAAACGACTAGAGCTCTACGTGAACGCACTTTAGAAAATGTGCTTGACATTGAACATGAGAAAAAAACCTCCAGTATAGCACAACACTAAGAAATATCACAATTCTTCACCTAGAACATTCAGCCTAATGGATATTGAAAAGGTTAAGTTAGGTATTAGAGGTGGAAATCTAGATAAGGTCCTTCTAAAACAATAAAGGTTTTTGGATCTATAACCTAGATACCCTATCACCTGGAGGATTAAATGAAGAATTGTTGTTCTCTCTATTTTTGTGTTGATCTTTTGTTCTATTTTTAAATTTGTACACCAGGAAAAATGGTTCTATCTTGATATACTAATTATAAGGGTAAAAGCCATGGTAATCAGAAAGTTCCTAGTCGGGGAACAGAAAGAGGCACTACATAGGGTAATATTGACAAAACTAGCTAATACAAAACACAGTGTATCAGATACACCCTTCAGGGTGGCTACACACAAGCGTAGCGGCACAACCGGAGTGCCTGACAGAGCGGTACGGGACCAGCAGAGTCGCCCGTAAGACTCACACAGGATGCCAGAGTTTCGTGCGTCAGGTAGCGTAGCGGGTCACACCAATCACAGAGGCAAGCACCCAGGCGATGATGGAAGACGTCACAGTGAATATTGGAATTCAAATAACCAGATAGCTATCATCCAGTAGATATGGAAATAAAGATCCGAGCAAGTAGAGTATAAAAGGGTGTAAACTTTATTGTAAACAACACTAGCACAGCAACGCGTTTCTCAGCAACACATGCCGTTTCATCATAAATCTAATTTGCTGATTTGTATTTACTTAAGCACCGGTTATTACTTGACTTTTTGCCATTTTATTACCAGTGCCATGAATAAGGTGTCTTATTTATAGATATTGCTATTGCTTTGGTTTGGAGACAGCCTGCAGAATTAGAGTAGCGGAATAGAATTGTGGCTGTGGTAGATGAACTTTTGTTCTTTTCTTAAACTGAGGATTCAAGTTTCTTCACAAAACAGAAAAAACTAAATGGATGCTTACTTGATAAATTCATTTCTTTCATGATGGTGAGAGTTCATGAGTCATCACACCTGGGTTTAAAGTCCAGTCCTACAGGTCCTCCTGTAAGACTGGACTTAAAACCCACATGTAATGGCTTGTGGACTTTGACCATCTTATGAAAGAAAACAAACTTTATGCTTACCTGATAAATTTATTTATTTCTTGACACAATGAGTCCACGGATCATCTAATTACTATTGGGAATATCACTCCTGCTCAGCAGGAGGCGGCAAAGTGCACCACAGCAAAGCTGTTAAATATCACCTCCCTTCCTTCCAACCCCAGTCATTCAATCGAAGCAAAGGAGAGAAAGGAAGCAACAAGGTGCAGAGGTGTCGGAAGTTTATAACATACCAACAAACTGTCCAAAGAACAGGGCGGGCCGTGGACTCATCGTGTCAAGAAAGAAAGAAATTTATCAGGTAAGCATAAATGTTGTTTTCTTTCTAATGACACGATGAGTCCACGGATTATCTAATTACTATTGGGAATCAATACCCAAGCTAAAGTACACAGATGATAAGGGAGGGACAAGACAGGGAACCTAAACGGAAGGCACTACTGCTTGAAGAACCTTTCTCCCAAAAGAGGCCTCATCAGAGGCAAAAGTATCAAATTTATAGAATTTTGAAAAAGTGTGAAGAGAGGACCAAGTTGCAGCCTTGCAAATCTGTTCCACAGAAGCTTCATTTTTGAATGCCCAGGAAGAGGAAACAGCCCTCGTAGAATGAGCCGTATCTCTCTCAGGAGGATGCTGTCCAGCAGTTTCATAGGCAAAGCGAATGATACTCTTTAGCCACAAAGAAAGAGAAGTAGCCGTAGTTTTCTGCCCCTTACGTTTCCCAGAGAAAACCACAAACAGAGCAGAAGACTGACGAATATCCTCAGTCACCTGTAAATAGAATTTTAATGCACGCACCACATCCAGATTGTGCAAAAGCTGTTGATTAGAAGAATTAGGACACAAGGAAGGAACAACAATCTCCAGATTAATGTTCCGTTCTGAAACTACTTTAAGGAGAAACCCTAACTTAGTATGCACCAGGTAAGGAGACTCATACTGTAATGCAGAGAGCTCTGACACTCTACGAGAAGATGAAATAGCAACAAGAAACAAAACTTTCCAAGATAACAACTTAATATCTCAGAAATGCATAGGCTCAAACGGAGCCCCTTGAAGAACCTTAAGAACTAAATTAAGACTCCAGGGAGGAGTAACTGGCTTGAACACAAGCCTGATCCTGACCAAGGCCTGACAACATAATTGCACGTCTGGGACGTTCGCCAGACGTTTATGTAACAAAATTGACAAGGCAGATATTTGACCCTTTAGGGAACTTGCTGATAAACCCTTCTCCAAACCTTCTTGGAGAAAGGACAGAATTCTAGGAATCCTAACTACACCAAGAGTAGCCCTTGTATTCACATTAATATAGATATTTACGCCATATCTTGTGGTAAATCTTTCTAGTCACAAGTTTACGAGCCTGAATCATGGTCTCAATGACTGATTCCAAAAATCCACGCTGGGATAAAATTAAGCGTTCAATCTCAAAGCAGTCAGCTTCAGAGAAACTAGATTTGGGTGAAGGAAGGGCCCTTGAAGTAGAAGGTCCGTCCTCAACGGAAGTCTCCAAGGTGGAAGAGATGACATGTTCATACCAAATCCTGCGAGGCCACGCCGGTGCAATAAGGATCACCGACGCCCTCTCCTGCTTGAATCGAGCAATGACCCGAGGTAGAAGAGCGAATGGAGGAAATAGGTATGCAAGACTGAAATTCCAAGGTACCGCCAGGGCGTCTATCAGTACAGCCTGAGGGTCCCTTGACCTCGACCTGTATCTCGGAAGCTTGGCATTCTGCCGAAATGCCATGAGATCAAAATCTGGCTGACCCCATTTGAGAATCAGGCTGGAAAACACTTCGGGATAGAGTTCCCACTCGCCCGGGTGAAAAGTCTGCCTGCTCAGGAAGTCCGCCTCCCAGTTGTCCACTCCTGGGATGTGGATTGCCGACAGACAGCAATTGTGGGTCTCCGCCCACTGAATTATCTTGGCTACCTCTGTCATGGCCAAGGAACTCCGCGTTCCTCCCTGATGGTTGATGTAAGCCACTGAAGTTATGTTGTCCGACTGGAACCTGATAAACCGGGCCGAGGCTAACTGAGTCCAGGCCAGAAGAGCATTGAAGATTGCTCTCAGCTCCAAAATGTTTATGGGTAAAACAGACTCCGACCGAGTCCATGTTCCCTGAGCCTTTAGAGAGCCCTAGACTGCTCCCCATCCCAGAAGGCTGGCGTCTGTTGTCACAATCACCCAAGAGGGTCTGTGAAAACAGGTTCCCTGGAAGAGATGATCCTGAGACAACCACCAAAGAAGATAATCCCTTGTCTCCTGTTCCAGCTGTAATCTCGGAGACAGATCCACATAATCTCCGTTCCACTGACTGAGCATGCTTAACTGCAGAGGTCTGAGGTGGAAACGGGCGAACGGGATGATGTCCATTGCCGCTACCATCAGACCGATTACCTCCATGCACTGAGCCACTGATGGCCGAGGAGAGGACTGAAGCGCTAGGTAAGAATCGAAAATCTTTTATTTCCTGACTTCTGTCAGAAAAATCTTCATTTATAAGGAATCTATTATGGTTCCCAAGAAAATTACCCTTGTATTTGAAATTAAGGAACTCTTTTCCAAATTTACCTTCCATCCGTGAGATCGCAGGAAAGATAACAACATTTCCGTGTGGGATCTTGCTTGTTGAAAGGATGGCGCCTGAACCAGAATGTCGTCCAGATAAGGCGCCACGCCACTTCAATGCCCCGCATACGGAGCACCGCCAACAGGGATTCCAGAACCTTTGAGAAAATTCTGGGAGCTGTGGCAAGGCTGAATGGAAGAGCCATGAACTGGAAGTGTTTGTCTAGAAACGCAAACCTTAGAAACTTGTGATGGTCTCTTTGGATGGGAACATGCAGGTACGCATCCTTTAAATCCACCGTTGTCATAAATTTACCCTCTTGGACCAAAGGAAGAATGGAACGAATAGTTTCCATATTGAAGGACGGCACTCTGAGGAATGTTTAGACTCTTGAGATCTAAAATTGGTCTGAAGGTTCCCTCCTTTTTGGGAACCACGAACATATTGGAACAGAACCCCAGACCCCATTCCTGCATCGGAACAGAAGCTATCACTCCCAGGTCAGAGAGGTCCCGAACACAGTGTAACACCTCTCTTTCTCTGGTCTACAGATAATTTTGAAAGCAGAAACCTGCCCCTGGGAGGAAAGGTTTTGAACTCAAGTTTGTATCCCTGGGCCATGATGTCCACAACCCAGGGATCCTGAACATCTCGAACGAAGCCTGAGGGAAGAAGGAAAGTCTGCCCCCCACAAGATCCGGTCCCGGATCGGGGGCAGGCCCTTCATGCTGTTTTTTATTCAACAGCAGGCTTTTTAGATTGTTTTCCCTTGTTCCAAGACTGATTGGGCCTCCAGGAAGGCTTGGACTGCTGCTACTTGAAAGAAGGAAGAGAAGGATATCCCTTGAAATTTCGAAAGGAATGAAAATTACTCTTATCTCTTATCCTGAGGGAGGAAATGGTCCTTTCCTCCTGTAATGTCAGAAATTATTTCCGTCATACCCGGCCCAAACAAGGTCTTTCCCTTGTAAGGAATTGCCAAAAGTTTAGACTTAGATTACACATCCGCAGACCAAGATTTTAACCATACAGCTCTGCGGGCCAGTACGGCAAAACCAGAAATCTTAGCTCCCAGCTTAATAACCTGAAGGGAAGCATCCGTGATAAAGGAGTTGGCCAACTTAGGGGCCTTTATCCTATCCTGGATTTCTTCGAGGGGAGTGTCTGTTCGAATAGAATTAGACAATTAATCAAACCAGTATGCTGTCGCACTAGTGACAGTAGCAATACAAACTGCGGGTTGCCATTGTAAACCCTGGTGTACATACATTTTCTTGAGTAACCCCTCTAACTTCTTATCCATAGGATCCTTAAAGGAACAACTATCCTCTATGGGAATAGTAGTTCTCTTGGCTAGCGTGGAAATTGCCCCTTCCACCTTGGGTACCGTCTGCCAAGACTCCTTGATAAAGTCTGCTATAGGAAACATCTTTTTAAATATAGGGGATGGAGAAAAATGGATACCCGGTCTCTCATTCGTTAGCAATAATCTCTGTAGCCCTATCTGGTACAGGAAATAACTCCACCAAGGAGGGCACGTTAGTTTACTGGACTTCTTAGGATTGACTAAGACGGTAGTGTCGGAGTCGTCCAGGGTAGCTAAAACCTCCTTAAGTAACAAACGGAGGTGTTAGAGCTTAAACCTGAAAGAAACAACTTCAGTATCAGATAAAAGGTATTACACTGTCTGAGTCTGAGATTTCACCCTCAGATGCTACCGAAGTATCTTCCTCTTCAGGTTTCTGGGAAGAAACATTCAGAATAGCCACTACTGTGTCAGCAACCTTATTCACTGATTGATTACATTTCCTCTTGCACTTTCCCTGCAGCATGGGAAAGGCAGACAACGCATCAGATACCGCTGATGACATTAGGGAAGCGATGTCTTGCAAGGTAACTCCAGGTGGAGTAATAGAGGAAGCGCAGGGAACTGGCTGTATGGACGCTAAATTTTGGGACGCTTGAGGAGAAAGCTGCAGCATATCTTGAACATTGTCAGAAGACTCCTGAACAGTATCCTCCTTAGACAACGTTGGCTCAGGAAAAAGTCTATCCCTGTAATGTAAAGTTCTCTCAATACATGAGGAACAGAAAGGGATTGGTGGTTCTACATTAGCATCAAAGCATAAAGAACATGTAACATCTTGCAGGGTTTCTTGGTCCATCTTTATTCACCAATGAACAGACAAAACAGATATTTTTATTTCCTAACTTTACTACTTCCTTGCTTTAACGTAAGCAAAGAGAATGACTGGGGTTGGAGGAAAGGGAGGTGATATTTAACAGCTTTGCTGTGGTGCTCTTTGCCGCCTCCTGCTGGGCAGGAATGATATTCCCAATAGTAATTAGATGATCCGTGGACTCATTGTGTCATTAGAAAGAAATATGTACTGTATGTATGATTATTCTGCATAATAATATTAATCAAAGCAACTAAGAACCTTCATTCAATCCTATATCTGCCAATGTAAACAAACTCCTGATCTCCATTGGATTTTATCATTTGTTTATCAGGTTTGGTTTTACACAGCTTTACAGATAAATTTACAGAAAGATAAAAGCCATGAAAGCATTGTAAAGGACAAATATATTAATGCTAGATCTAATAAAGTAAAAGAGACTTGCATGGTGCTACGATAGCATATTGCATAACACAGTTACAGTGTAGTTAGGTGTACAATTCATAGCAAAATAAGGAGCTTACCTTGTTGACCATCAGGCATTGTGACAATAATTGGTTGACCTATTCCGCTACTAGCAGATTGTAGATTACCAAGATGAATGCCGTCTGTTACAATTGTAATAACTTGCTGGCCTCCTGAGCTGACAACTTGCTGGATTGCTCCATCTACTGATTCGGCAGTCACTACTTCTTCTGTTGCAACTACTAGAATATTGAAAAACAATAAAAATAAACATTAAGACATTAAGGTCCAGATTACAAGTGGATGGCTATTTTGCCTTTCCAATAAAGCGCTAATAGTAAATAAATTTGTGCGCGTTGGGTTGCGCCGGTATTATGAGTTGAGAGTAAAAAGATATTGCACTCGTACTAACCCGATGCGTGCAAACAGCATATTTCTAGCACAATTAGATTGTCACACAAAAGATAACATATTCCCCTATAGAAGTCAACGCTAACCCAAACTCATATTCTCATATGTGCTAACCTGACATGAAAATATGAATATTTCACATTCCAATGTATGTTCTTCACATAGCAGAATAGGTTCTATTTATTCATAAATACATATTTCTATATATCTGATGGTATTTTGGTTCTCTCTCTCTCTCTCTCACTATATATATATATATATAGTGTTATAGATGATAATACACACTATAACACTTTATTAAAATTGAATATTGTAAATGCAAAGGGCTCCAATGCACTTAAATATAAATATATATGAACATTATATATATATATATATATATATATATATAAAACATTATTCTTTTTTATAAAGCGCCAACAGACTCAGCAGCGCTGACCATGGGATAAACTGACCATGGGACGCTGACAAGGATAAAAGTACATCGGAGAAACAATACAACGAGACATAATTTTGCAGACAAATACAAGGGGAGTTGAGGGCCCTATTCCCGTGGGAACTTACAATCTATATACACACATACATACATACATACACACACACGCACATCATATACAGTCATGGCCAAAAATATTGGCACCCCTGCATTTCTGTCAGATAATGCACCACTTCGCCCAGAAAATTGTTGTAATTACAAATGCTCAGGCATTCTCATGTTTATTTCTTTTGTTTTTATTGGTATGACACAAAAAAGTGGAGAAAAAAAGCCAAATGTTACACATTCCACGCAAAACTCCAAAAACGGACTTAACAAAATTATTGGCACCCTCAATTTAATATTTGGTAGCACACTCCTTGGAAAAAGTAACTGAAATCAATCGCTTGCTGTAACCATCAATGAGTTACTTACACCTCTCTACTGGAATTTTGAACCACTTTTTTTCGCCAACTGCTCCAGGTCTCTGAGATTGGAAGGGTTCCTTTTCCCAACTGCTGTTTTGAGATCTCTCCACACGTGCTCTATAGGATTGAGATCTGGAATCATTGCTGGCCAGTTCAGTACTCTCCAGCTCTTTGTCTTAAAACAATTTCGGGGTGCTTTTTGACATGTGCTTTGGGTCATTGTCCTGCTGTAAGACCCATGACCTCTAACGAAGACCCAACTTTCTGACACTGGGCCCTACATTGCAACACATAATTATTTGGTAGTCTTCAGATTTCATATTGCCATGCACACAGTGAAGACATCCAGTGCCTGAAGCAGCAAAGCAACCCCGAAACATCAGTGAACCTCCACCATGTTTGACTGTAGAGACTGTATTCTTTTCTTAAAAAGCCTCATTTCTTTTTCTGAAAACAGTATTATGGGCTTTACCAAATATTTAGCAAACTCCAATCTGCCTTTTTTATGTTTCTGTGTCGGCAGTGGGGTCCTCCTGGGTCTCCTACCATAGCGTAACTTTTCATTCAGATGGCGACGTATAGTGCAAGCTGACACATTTGTACCCTGTGCCTAAAGGTCAGTTTGAATTTGTCTGAAAGTTGATCAAGGTTCTCTATCCACTATTTGAACAATCCTTTGTTGCAATCTTTGATCAATTTTTCTATTTTGTCCACGTCCAGGGAGATTAGCTAAAGTGCCATGGGCTGTAACTTCTTGAAAATGTTGCGCATAGTGGACACAGGAACATTAAGATCTCTAGAGAAGGACTTGTAACCTTGAGATTGTCCATGCTTTTCCATAATTCTTGTACTCAAATCTTGAGAGAATTCTTTGCTGCTCTTTCCCTTCTCCATGTTCAGTGTGGCGCACAGAAACACACAACAGAAAGGTTGAGTAAATTTTTCACCATTTTAACTGATTGCCGGTGCGATTTCTATATTGTCAGCACCTGTTAATTGATACAGGCAAGTTTAATTATAAATTACAGGAGCATTACAAACTTGAAATGCAATTATTTCTTACAATTTTGAGAAGGTGCCAATCATTTTGTCCAGTTCATTCATGCAAATTCTCAGTTTTTTTGCTTCAAAAATACTGTTTTGACACAGCGATCCTTTTAAACAGGATTATGACAGCAAACCAGAAATCACTCACTAGACAAGCCTGTTTCGTTCTTTTTGGAACTCATCAGTAGGAGATAGATTTCTGGTTGCTGCATTGGAAAAGCTATTTTCATGGTTAAACCAAAATTCATTAAACTTAATTCATTAAAAAACTGATAATTTGCATATCTAATTTGCATATCTTACCCACAATTCTCTTGTGCATTGGAAACATTGTATATTAAGAATTTCTGGGGAAAAGCAAGCGGGGATACTTGCCTAGATGTACTAATTTTCTATGCAAATATTTACATTGATTTAATTTTGAGACATGGAGGATTTTAATTTCAGTTTTTTTATCTCCCCCATAATTTTAATGAATTTTGGTTTAACCATGAAAATAGCTTTTCCAATGCAGCAACCAGAAATCTATCTCCTACTGATGAGTTCCAAAAAGAATGAAACAGGCTTGTCTAGTGAGTGATTTCTGGTTTGCTGTCATAATCCTGTTTAAAAGGATCGCTGTGTCAAAACAGTATTTTTGAAGCAAAAAAACTGAGAATTTGCATGACTAATTTGCATATCTTACCCACAATTCTCTTGTGCATTGGAAACATTATATATTAAGAATTTCTGGGAAAAAGCAAGCGGGGATACTTGCCTAGATGTACTAATTTTCTATGCAAATATTTACATTGATTTAATTTTGAGACATGGAGGATTTTAATTTCAGGTTTTTATCTCCCCCATAATTTTAATGAATTTTGGTTTAACCATGAAAATAGCTTTTCCAATGCAGCAACCAGAAATCTATCTCCTACTGATGAGTTCCAAAAAGAACGAAACAGGCTTGTCTAGTGAGTGATTTCTGGTTTGCTGTCATAATCCTGTTTAAAATGATCGCTGTGTCAAAACAGTATTTTTGAAGCAAAAAAACAGAATTTGCATATCTAATTTGCATATCTTACCCACAATTCTCTTGTGCATTGGAAACATTGTATATTAAGAATTTCTGGGGAAAAGCAAGCGGGGATACTTGCCTAGATGTACTAATTTTCAATGCAAATATTTACATTGATTTTATATATATATATATATATATATATATATATATATATATATATATATATATATATATATATATATATATATATATACACATACATATATATATATACATATACATACATACATACATACATACGTACATACACACACACACACACACACAGAGACACTGTATTACAGCCCTTTGCCATTACACAGATAAAAACCATGATAAAATATTTATGGAATTTTCAGATTTAATAAAGATTTTAACTATGCATTCACTGTAAATACTTCACATTTACTTAAATGCGATGGAGTTTGCACGGTCTCGGGTGTTAGGTTTTTCCCCCCACTTTTTTCTCCATTGATCTCTAAGGGGGGAATACATGCACACGCACGTGAAAACTTAAGTTTTAAGGTTTTTCGCGCCATTCGTGTTAACGCTAGCGCAAAATACGTTTTTTTTAAACTTGTAATATGACCACAACCCCAAAAGCGCCAAAAATAAAATCTAAGCGGAGTTTTTGCTTACACACAAAAAATAAATTAAAAAATACTGCATTACTTGTAATCTAGCCCAAAATAGGCTAAGCTCGTAGTGTGATCAGATCTCGTTATCTTATCACTCAAATGCATCCCTTTCTTTTCTCTGTCTCTGTACAATACTTAGAAAGAACAATTGAAAAACAAAATTTATGCTTTCCTGATAAATGTATTTTTTACAGACATGGTGAGTTCACGGAATCATCAATTACTGTTGAGAATATCACTCCTGGACAGCAGGAGGAGACAAAGAGCACCACAGCAAAGCTGTTAAGTATCACTTTCCTTCCCACAATCCCCAGTCATGCGACTGAAGGAAAAAGAGAGAAAGGAAATAACACAAGGTGTAGAGGTGCCTGAGGTTTAGACAAAAAAACTGTCTGAAAAAAGGGGTGGACCGTGGACTCACCGTGTCTATAAATAAATAAATTTATCAGGTAAGCATAAATTTTGATTTCTTTCTTATGACACGGTGAGTCCACTGATTAATTAATTACTGTTGGGAATCAATACCCAAGCTAGAGGACACGGAGGGACAAGACGGGTAACCTAAACAGAAGGCACCACCGCTTGAAGTACCTTTCTCCCAAAAGAAGCCTCAGCCTAGGCAAAAGTATCAAATTTATAACATTTAGAAAAAGTGTGCAAAGAAGACCAAGTCGCTGCCTTGCAAATCTGTTCTACAGAGGCCCAAGAAGAAGAAACAGCCCTAGTGGCGTGAGCTGTGATTCTCTCAGGAGGCTGCTGTCCAGCAGTTTCATATGCTAAACGAATAATACTTCTCAACCAAAGAGACAGAGAAGTGGCAGTAGCTTTCTGACCCTTGCATTTCCCAGAAAAACACACAAACAATGCTGAAGACTGGCGAAAATGTTTAGTCGCCTGCAAATAAAACTTAAGAGCCCGCACAACATCAATGTTGTGTAACAAATGTTCCTTATGAGAAGAAGGATTAGGACAAAGAGAAGGAACAACAATTTCCTGATTAATATTTCTGTCCGAAACAACCTTAGGAGGAAAACCAAACTTGGTATGAAGAAATGCCTTATCTGCATGAAATATGAGATAAGGAGATTCACACTGCAAAGCTGAGAGTTCAGAAACCCTCCGAGCAGAAGAGATAGCAGTCAGAAACAAAGGCTTCCAAGATAATAACTTAATATCGATCGAATGCATCGGCTCAAACAGAGCTTGCTGCAAAACTTTAAGAACAAGGTTAAGGCTCCAAGGTAGAGCAATAGATTTAAACACAAGCCTGATTCTGACCAAGGCCTGACAAAAAGATTACACCAGACGCTTGTGTAGCAAAAACAAAATTTATGCTTACCTGATAAATTTATTTCTCTTGTGGTGTATCCAGTCCACGGATTCATCCATTACTTGTGGGATATTCTCCTTCCCAACAGGAAGCTGCAAGAGGATCACCCACAGCAGAGCTGTCTATATTGCTCCTCCCCTAACTGCCACCTCCAGTCATTCGACCGAAGACAAGCAAGAGAAAGGAGAAACTATAGGGTGCAGTGGTGACTGTAGTTTAAAAATAAAAAACACCTGCCTTAAAATGACAGGGCGGGCCGTGGACTGGATACACCACAAGAGAAATAAATTTATCAGGTAAGCATAAATTTTGTTTTCTCTTGTAAGGTGTATCCAGTCCACGGATTCATCCATTACTTGTGGGATTCCAATACCAAAGCTATAGGACATGGATGAAGGGAGGAACAAGGCAGGCGCTTAAACGGAAGGCACCAATGCCTGTAAGACCTTTCTCCCAAAAATAGCCTCCGAAGAAGCAAAAGTATCAAATTTGTAGAATTTAGAAAAAGTATGAAGCGAAGACCAAGTCGCCGCCTTACAAATCTGTTCAACAGAAGCCTCATTTTTAAAAGCCCATGTGGAAGCCACCGCTCTAGTGGAATGAGCTGTAATTCTTTCAGGAGGCTGCTGGCCAGCAGTCTCATAAGCTAAGCGGATTATACTTCTTATCCAAAAAGAAAGAGAAGTTGCTGAAGCCTTTTGGCCTTTCCTCTGTCCAGAGTAGACAACAAACAATGCAGATGTTTGACGAAAATCTTTAGTAGCTTGTAAATAAAACTTTAAAGCACGAACCACGTCAAGATTGTGTAAAAGACGTTCTTTCTTTGAAGAAGGATTAGGACACAGTGACGGAACAACAATCTCCTGATTGATATTCTTATTAGATACCACCTTAGGAAGAAACCCAGGTTTGGTACGCAAAACTACCTTATCTGCATGGTAGATCAGATAAGGGGAATCACACTGTAAGGCAGATAACTCTGAAACTCTTTGAGCCGAAGAGATAGCTACCAGAAACAGAACTTTCCAAGATAAAAGCTTGATATCTATGGAATGCAGAGGTTCAAACGGAACCCCTTGAAGAACTTGAAGAACTAAATTTAAACTCCATGGCGGAGCAACAGGTTTAAACACAGTTGTGATTCTAACTAAAGCCTGACAAAACGCCTGAACGTCTGGAACATCCGCCAGACGCTTGTGCAAAAGAATAGACAGAGCAGAAATCTGTCCCTTTAAGGAACTAGCTGACAATCCCTTCTCCAATCCTTCTTGGAGAAAATATATCCTGGGAATCCTGACTTTACTCCATGAGTAACCCTTGGATTCACACCAATGAAGATATTTACACCATATCTTATGATAAATTTTCCTGGTGACGGGCTTTCGAGCCTGAATTAAGGCATCAATGACCGACTCGGAGAAACCACGTTTTGATTAAATCAAGCGTTCAATCTCCAAGAAGTCAGACGCAGAGAAATTAGATTTGGATGGTTGAAAGGACCCTGAAGTAGAAGGTCCTGCCTCAGCGGTAGAGTCCATGGTGGAAGGGATGACATGTCCACCAGATATGCATACCAAGTCCTGCGTGGCCACGCAGGTGCTATCAAAATCACTGAAGCTCTCTCCTGCTTGATCTTGGCAATCAGACGAGGGAGCAGAGGAAACGGTGGAAACACATAAGCCAGGTTGAAAGACCAAGGCGCTGCTAAAGCATCTATCAGCACTGCCTTGGGATCCCTGGACCTGGATCCGTAACAAGGAAGCTTGGCGTTCTGACGAGACGCCATGAGATCCAGTTCTGGTTTGCCCCAAAGTTGAATCAACTGTGCAAACACCTCCGGATGGAGATCCCACTCCCCCGGATGAAAAGTCTGTCGACTTAGAAAATCCGCCTCCCAGTTCTCTACTCCTGGGATATGGATAGCTGATAGATGGCAAGAGTGAACCTCTGCCCATAGAATTATTTTTGAAACCTCAAACATTGCTAGGGAACTCCTTGTTCCCCCTTGATGGTTGATGTAGGCTACAGTCGTGATATTGTCCGACTGAAATCTGATGAACCTGACCGCAGCTAGCTGAGGCCAAGCCTGAAGAGCATTGAATATCGCTCTTAGTTCCAGAATGTTTATCGGAAGGAGTGTCTCCTCCTGAGTCCACAAGCCCTGAGCTTTCATCAGGGAGTTCCAGACTGCACCCCAGCCCAGAAGGCTGGCATCTGTCGTTACTATTGTCCAATCTGGCCTGCGGAAGGTCACACCCTTGGACAGATGGACCCGAGATAGCCACCAGAGAAGAGAATCCCTGGTCTCTTGATCCAGATTTAGTAGAGGGGACAAATCTGTGTAATTCCCATTCCACTGACTGAGCATGCAGAGTTGCAGCGGTCTGAGATGTAGGCGGGCAAACGGCACTATGTCCATTGCCGCTACCATTAAGCCGATTACTTCCATACACTGAGCCACTGAAGGGCGAGAAGTAGAATAAAGAACACGTCAGGAATTTAGAAGTTTTGACAACCTGGCCTCTGTCAGGTAAATCTTCATTTCTACAGAATCTATCAGAGTTCCTAGGAAGGAAACTCTTGTGAGAGGGGATAGAGAACTCTTTTCTACGTTCACTTTCCACCCATGCGACCTCAGGAGTGCCAGAACAATGTCTGTATGGGACCTGGCGATTTGAAAATTCGACCCCTGTATTAGAATCTCGTCTAGGTAAGGGGCTACTGCTATACCCCGCGGCCTTAGAACCTCTAGGAGTGACCCCAGGACCTTCGTAAAGATTCTTGGTGCCGTAGCTAACCCAAAGGGAAGAGCCACAAACTGGTAATGCCTGTCTAGGAAGGCGAACCTGAGAAACCGATGATGATCTCTGTGTATCGGAATGTGCAGATAAGCATCCTTTAAGTCCACAGTAGTCATATATTGACCCTCCTGGATCATAGGTAGGATGGTTCGAATAGTCTCCATCTTGAAGGATGGGACCCTGAGAAATTTGTTTAGGATCTTGAGATCTAAGATTGGTCTGAAGGTTCCCTCTTTCTTGGGAACCACAAACAGATTTGAATAGAAGCCTTGCCCCAGTTCCTCCTTTGGAACTGGGTGGATCACTCCCATAACTAGGAGGTCTTGAACACAATGTAAGAATGCCTCTCTCTTTATCTGGTTTGCAGATAATTGTGAGAGATGAAATCTTCCTTTTGGGGAAGAAGCTTTGAAGTCCAGAAGATATCCCTGGGACACGATTTCCAACGCCCAGGGATCCTGTACATCTCTTGCCCAAGCCTGGGCAAAGAGAGAAAGTCTGCCCCCTACTAGATCCATTACCGGATCGGGGGCTGATCTTTCATGCTGTCTTAGAGGCAGCAGCAGGTTTTTTGGCCTGCTTTCCTTTGTTCCAAGCCTGGTTAGGTCTCCAGACCGGCTTGGACTGGGCAAAATTTCCCTCTTGTTTTGTATTAGAGAAAGTTGAAGCAGCGCCACAAGTTTCGAAAGGCACGAAAATTAGGCTGTTTGGTCCTTAATTTGTTGGACCTATCCTGAGGAAGGGCGTGACCTTTTCCTCCAGTAATATCAGAAATGATCTCCTTCAGTCCAGGCCCGAATAGGGTCTGCCCCTTGAAGGAAATGTTGAGAAGCTTAGACTTTGAAGTAACGTCAGCTGACCAGGATTTAAGCCATAGCGCTCTACGCGCCTGAATAGCAAAACCTGAGTTCTTAGCCGTTAGTTTGGTTAAATGAACAACGGCGTCAGAAACAAATGAATTGGCTAGCTTAAGAGCTTTAAGCTTGTCAAGGATATCATCCAATGGGGTTTCTACCTGTAGAGCCTCTTCTAGAGACTCAAACCAGAAGGCCGCAGCAGCAGTGACAGGGGCAATGCATGCAAGGGGCTGGAGAATAAAACCTTGTTGAATAAAAATTTTCTTAAGGTAACCCTCTAATTTTTTGTCCATTGGATCTAGAAAAGCACAACTGTCCTCGACAGGGATAGTTGTACGCTTCGCTAGAGTAGAGACTGCTCCCTCCACCTTAGGGACCGTTTGCCACAAGTCCCGTGTAGCGGCATCTATGGGAAACATCTTTTTAAAAACAGGAGGGGGAGAGAACGGTACACCTGGTCTATCCCATTCCTTAGTAATAATTTCTGAAAACCTCTTAGGTATTGCAAAAACATCAGTGTAAACAGGCACTGCGTAGTATTTATCCAATTTACACAATTTCTCTGGGACTACAATGGCGTCACAGTCATCCAGAGTTGCTAAAACCTCCCTGAGCAACATGCGGAGGTGTTCAAGCTTAAATTTAAATGTAGACATATCATAATCAGGTTGAAGTGTCTTCCCTGAGTCAGAAAAATCACCCACAGATAGAAGCTCTCCTTCTTCGGCTTCTGCACATTGTGAGGGTATATCGGACATAGCTACTAAAGCGTCAGAGAGCTCTGTATTTGTTGTAGCCCCAGTTTGGACAATACTTCTGTAAGAGTATGATTCATAACTGCCGCCATGTCTTGTAAAGTATACGCAATGGGCGCGCTAGATGTACTTGGCGCCCCTTGAGCGGGAGTTATAGGCTCCGACACATGGGGAGAGTTAGTCAGCATAACTTCCCCCTTGTCAATTTTCTCTGGTGATAAATCTTTTAAAGCCAGAATATGGTCTTTATAACTTATAGTAAGATCAGTGCATTTGGTACACATTCTAAGAGGGGGTTCCACAATGGCTTCTAAACATAATGAACAAGGAGTTTCCTCTATAACAGACTAGTAATGAGACCAGCAAGCTTGGAAAACACTTTAATTAATGTGAAAAAGCAGATTATAAAAAACGGTACTGTGCCTTTAAGGGAAAAAAACAAACACAAAAACTGCAAAACAGTGAAAAAAGCAGTTAACTCTATGAAATTTTTACAGTGTATATAATAGACTAAAATAGCATTGCACCCACTTGCAAATGGATGATTAACCCCCTCAGGTTCAAAAACGAAGCAAAAAAAACGGTAAAAACCTTTAAAACAGTCACAAGCAAACTGCCACAGCTCTACTGTGGCTCCTACCTTCCCATAAAACGACTTTTGTAGGCACAAAAACCCTTTACAGAGGCCCAATATGTCAGGGGACTCCTTCAGGGAAGCTGGATGTCTCAGAATGTAAAAACAACTGAGCAATTAGAGCGCAAAAATAGGCCCCTCCCACTATGCACTCAAAGTCAGAGGGCCTTAAAAAACTATTCCTAGGAGTAAAATAACATCCATGTGGAAAACTAGGCCACAAACAAAGATTTATCACCTCAGTAAAAAACGTTCTTTATATAAATGCAAACGTTTTACATACTAAGCCATAATAGAAAGTAATATGAAAATTACTTTTTACTGCAAGCATGATGCCAGTCGTTTATTAAATCACTGCAATCAGGCTTAACTTAACTATATCAGGCACTGTCAGCATTTTCTAGTTCTTATCATCCTCTAGAAAATAATATACTGAACATACCTCAGGGCAGTTAATTCTGCAGGCCGTTCTCCCAGCTGAAGTTTCCTCATACTCTTCAGTTATGTGTGAGAACAGCAGTGGACCTTAGTTAAAACCTGCTAAGATCATCAAAAACCTCAGGCAAATTCTTCTTCTAATTTCTGCCTGAGGTAAAAAACAGTACAACGCCGGCACCATTTAAAAATAACAAACTTTTGATTGAAGATAAACTACACTAATTCACCACATCTCTCTAGCTACTTCCCTTGTCGAGAGCTGCAAGAGAATGACTGGAGGTGGCAGTTAGGGGAGGAGCTATATAGACAGCTCTGCTGTGGGTGATCCTCTTGCAGCTTCCTGTTGGGAAGGAGATTATCCCACAAGTAATGGATAAATCTGTGGACTGGATACACCTTACAAGAGAAATAGATAGTGCCGAGATCTGACCCTTCAGGGTACTGACAGACAAACCCTTCTTCCAGGTCATAATGGAAAAAAGACAAATTTCTTGGGATCCTGACCCCACTCCAAGAATATCCCTTAGACTCACACCAGTAAAGATATTTACGCCATATCTTATGGTAAATCGTTCTAGTGACAGGCTTACGAGCCTGAATTATGGTCTCAATGAGCAACTCGGAAAAACCACGCTTAGCTAAAATCAAGCGTTCAATCTCCAAGCAGTCAGCTTCAGAGAAATGAGATTTGGATAGAGAAAGGGCCCCTGAAGTAGAAGGTCCTTCCTCAGAGGAAGTCTCCACGGAGGTAGAGATGACATTTCTACTAGAACTGCATACCAGATCCTGCGAGGCCACGCAGGAGCTATTAGAATCACTGACGCTCTCTCTCCTGCTTGATTTGAGGAATGAGTCGTGGAAGGAGAGCAAACGGAGGAAACAGATATGCCAACCTGAAGTTCCAAGGAACTGCCAGAGCATCTATCAGAAAGGCCTGAGGATCTCTCGACCTTGAACCGTACTTTGGGAGCTTGGCATTCTGACAAGACACCATCAGATCCAATTCCGATAACCCCCATTTGGTTGTTAACCTGGAGAACACTTCCCACTCCCCGGGATGGAACATTTCAACCCATCAGGCTGGCGTCCGTGGTCACAATTACCCATGAGGGTCTCCAAAAGCATGCCCCCTGGTACAGATTCTCTTGAGACAGCCACCACGGCAGAGAGTCTCTAGTACATTGATCCAGAACTATCCTCTGAGACAGGTCTGCATAATCCCCATTCCATTCACCGAGCATGCATAGCTGTAGTGCACTCAAATGGAATTGTGCAAAGGAAACTATGTCCATGGAAGCCACCATTAAACCAATTACCTCCATAAATTGGGCCAGTGATGGCCGTACAGTCGACTGTAGAGATAGGCAAGAGGAAAGGATCTTGGCTCTTCTGACCTTTGTCAGAAATATTTTCATTGATAGGGAGTCCATAATAGTTCCTAAGAAGACCACTCTTGTCGCCAGAATAAGAGAACTCTTTTCCAAATTCAACTTCCATCCGTGGGAACAAAGAAAAGACAACAAGATCTCTGTATGAGATTCTACTAGTTGAAAAGATGGCGCCTGAACCAGAATGTCGTCCAGATAAGGTGCCACAGCAATTCCCCAGGAACAGAATTACTGCCAACAGAGCTCCCAGGGCCTTTGAGAAAATCCTGGGAGCTGTGGCGAGGACAAATGGAAGCACTACAAATTGAAAGTGTTTGTCCAGATAGGCAAATCTCAGAAAACTGTGATGATCCCTGTGAATGGGAACATGCAGATACGCATCCTTCAGGTCTATGGTTGTCATGAATTGACCTTCTTGAACCAGAGGAAGAATGGAACGGATAGTCTCCATCTTGAAGGACAGCACTCTTAGAAATTTTAAAAACTTTAGATCTAGAATAGGCCTGAAAGTTCCTTCTTTTTTGGGCACCACTAACAGGTTGGAATAGAACCTGAGACCTTGCTCCTGTATTGGGACAGGAACTATCACTCCCAAGAAGGAAAGATCCTGTACACATTTCAAGAACGCCTCTCTTTTTATCTGGTCTACAGATAATCTTGATAGAGGAAATCTGCCCCTGGGAGGAAAGGATTCAGCTGCAGGTCTCTAAGATTGCTTCCCCTTGTTCCAAGACTGACTGGGCTTCCACGCAGGCTTGGACTGCTCCTGTTGGTAGAGGAGGGGGAAGACAGAGTAATTTTCGTTCCTTTTGAAATTTCAGAGGTGACATCCTTTTGATTTGTTCTTCTTGTCTTGAGGCAAAAAGGATCCCTTACCACCTGTGATATCAGAAATAATTTCTGCCAACCCTAGCCCAAACAAGGTCTTTCCCTTCTAAGGAATCACCAAAAGTTTAGATTTGGAAGAAACATCAGCTGACCAAGATTTCAGCCATAGCGCCGTATGCGCTAAAATTGCAAAGTCAGATATCTTGGCTCCCAATATAATGACCTGCAAGGAGGCGTCCGTGAAAAAGGAATTGGCTAACCCGAGGGCCTTTATCCTGTCCTGTATCTCCTCCAAAGAAGTCTCAGCCTGGAGGGACACACTGCCGGCTGCCATTGTAAATCCTGCTGAATATACATCTTACGAAAGTCTCCAGCTTCTTATCCATAGGGTCCTTGAAAGAGAAACTATCCCCAATAGGAATAGTAGTCCTCTTGGCCAGTGTAGAAATCGCCCCTTCCACCTTGGGGACCGTCTGCCATGACTCCTTGATGTAAATCAGCCACCGGTAACATCTTCCTAAAGACTGGAGAGGGAGAAAAGGGAATTCCTGGTCTCTCCCATTCCCGGCCAATAATCTCCATAGCATGGTCTGGCACTGGAAACACCTACCCTGGGGAGGGAACATCAAAGTATCTATTTAATTTGCTAGATTTCTTAGGGTTGACAACGACAGGAGAATCGGAGTCGTAAAAGTAGCCAAAACCTCCGTTAATAAAACACAAAGGTGTTCAAGGTAAAATCTGAAGGAAACCACTTCAGCATTAGAAGAAGGAATTACACTATCCGAATCTGAGATTTCACCCTTAGAGGCTACCGAAGTATCCTTGTCTTCCGACTTATGAGAGAGAGCAACTTGGATAGCCTGTACAGAATCTGATACCTTACTATCTGATTCTCTAATTTCCCTCTTATGTTTCTCCTGCAGCATGGGGATGGCAGCTAGCGCCTCAGATACCACCGAGGATACCTAGGCAGCAATTTCGGCCTTCAAATACACTCCATCAGGAGTTTGCGAGGAACCGCAGGGCACTGCATGTAACATTAATACTGGTTGGGGCGCTTGAGGAGGAGACTGTGGCATTGCCTGAACAGTATCAACCTGAGAGAATGGTGGCTCAGAAACAAACAGTCTGTCTTTGTACATCAAAGTTATTTCAATACAAAGTTTGCACTCTATAGCAGGCATAGACTATGTCCATCTTGCAAATAAATATCACAACTTTAGTATCTTACAAAATATATATATTTTTGTTACTGTCCCTTTAACTGGTATTGCTCAAAATATTAGCGGAAAAACACAATTTATGCTTACCTGATAAATTTATTTCTCTTGAGGTGTATCCAGTCCACGGATCATCCATTACTTGTGGGATATTCTCATTGCCAACAGGAAGTTGCAAGAGGACACCCACAGCAGAGCTGTTATATAGCTCCTCCCCTAACTACCATATCCAGTCATTCGACCGAAAACACGCAGAGAAAGGAGAAACCATAGGGTGCAGTGGTGACTGTAGTTTAAATGAAAAAATTACCTGCCTTAAAATGACAGGGCGGGCCGTGGACTGGATACACCACAAGAGAAATAAATTTATCAGGTAAGCATAAATTGTGTTTTCTCTTGTAAGGTGTATCCAGTCCACGGATCATCCATTACTTGTGGGATACCAATACCAAAGCTAAAGTACACGGATGAAGGGAGGGACAAGGCAGGTACTTAAAACGGAAGGTACCACTGCCTGTAAAACCTTTCTCCCAAAAATAGCCTCCGAAGAAACAAAAGTATCAAATTTGTAGTAACAAAAGTATCAAATTTGTAGAATTTTGAAAAAGTATGAAGCGAAGACCAAGTCGCCGCCTTGCAAATCTGTTCAACAGAAGCCTCATTTTTAAAGACCCAAGTGGAAGCCACAGCTCTAGTAGAATGAGCTGTAATCCTTTCAGGAGGCTGCTGGCCAGCAGTCTCATAGGCTAAGCAGATTATGCTTCTTAGCCAAAAAGAAAGAGAGGTTGCCGAAGCCTTTTGACCTCTCCTCTGTCCAGAGTAGACAACAAACAAAGCAGATGTTTGACAAAAATCTTTAGTAGCTTGTAAGTAAAACTTTAAAGCACGAACCACGTCCAGATTGTGTAATAGACGTTCCTTCTTTAAAGAAGGATTAGGACACAAGGATGGAAAAACAATCTCTTGATTGATATTCTTGTTAGATACCACCTTAGGTAAAAACCCAGGTTTGGTACGCAGGACTACCTTATCCGTATGGAAGATCAGATAAGGAGAATCACATTGTAAAGCAGATAACTCGGAGACTCTACGAGCCGAAGAACTTTCCAAGATAAAAGTTTGATATCTATGGAATGAAGAGGTTCAAACGGAACTCCTTGAAGAACCTTAAGAACCAAATTTAAGCTCCATGGGGGAGCAACAGGTTTAAACACAGGCTTGATTCTAACCAAAGCCTGACAAAATGCCTGAACATCTGGAACATCTGCCAGACGCTTGTGCAAAAACATAATTTATGCTTACCTGATAAATTTATTTCTCTTGTAGTGTATTCAGTCCACGGGTCATCCATTACTTATGGGATATTCTCCTTCCCAACAGGAAGTTGCAAGAGGATCACCCAAGCAGAGCTGCTATATAGCTCCTCCCCTCACATGTCATAGCAAGTCATTCGACCGAAACAAGACGAGAAAGGAGAAACCATAGGGTGCAGTGGTGACTGAAGTTTTAATTAAAATTTAGATCTGCCTTAAAAAAGACAGGGCGGGCCGTGGACTGAATACACTACAAGAGAAATAAATGTATCAGGTAAGCATAAATTATGTTTTCTCTTGTTAAGTGTATTCAGTCCACGGGTCATCCATTACTTATGGGATACCAATACCAAAGCTAAGTACGCGGATGATGGGAGGGACAAGGCAGGAACTTAAACGGAAGGAACCACTGCCTGTAGAACCTTTCTCCCAAAAACAGCCTCCGAAGAAGCAAAAGTGTAAAATTTGTAAAATTTTGAAAAAGTGTGAAGCGAAGACCAAGTCGCAGCCTTGCAAATCTGTTCAACAGAGGCCTCATTCTTAAAGGCCCAGGTGGAAGCCACAGCTCTAGTGGAATGAGCTGTAATTCTTTCAGGGGGCTGCTGTCCAGCAGTCTCATAGGCTAAGCGTATTATGCTACGAAGCCAAAAGGAGAGAGAGGTTGCCGAAGCTTTTTGACCTCTCCTCTGCCCAGAGTAAACGACAAACAGTGAAGAAGTTTGACGAAAATCCTTAGTTGCCTGTAAATAGAATTTCAGGGCACGGACTACGTCCAGATTGTGCAAAAGTCGTTCCTTCTTTGAAGAAGGATTAGGGCATAACGACGGAACAATCTCCTGATTGATATTCCTGTTAGAGACTACCTTAGGTAAAAACCCAGGTTTAGTACGCAGAACTACCTTGTCTGAATGGAAAATCAGATAAGGAGAATCACAATGTAAGGCGGATAACTCCGAGACTCTTCGAGCCGAGGAAATAGCCATCAAAAAACATAATTTATGTAAGAACTTACCTGATAAATTCATTTCTTTCATATTAACAAGAGTCCATGAGCTAGTGACGTATGGGATATACATTCCTACCAGGAGGGGCAAAGTTTCCCAAACCTTAAAATGCCTATAAATACACCCCTCACCACACCCACAAATCAGTTTAACGAATAGCCAAGAAGTGGGGTGATAAGAAAAAAAGTGCGAAGCATATAAAATAAGGAATTGGAATAATTGTGCTTTATACAAAAAAATCATAACCACCACAAAAAAGGGTGGGCCTCATGGACTCTTGTTAATATGAAAGAAATGAATTTATCAGGTAAGTTCTTACATAAATTATGTTTTCTTTCATGTAATTAACAAGAGTCCATGAGCTAGTGACGTATGGGATAATGACTACCCAAGATGTGGATCTTTCCACACAAGAGTCACTAGAGAGGGAGGGATAAAATAAAGACAGCCAATTCCTGCTGAAAATAATCCACACCCAAATAAAAGTTTAACAAAAAACATAAGCAGAAGATTCAAACTGAAACCGCTGCCTGAAGAACTTTTCTACCAAAAACTGCTTCAGAAGAAGAAAATACATCAAAATGGTAGAATTTAGTAAAAGTATGCAAAGAGGACCAAGTTGCTGCTTTGCAGATCTGGTCAACCGAAGCTTCATTCCTAAACGCCCAGGAAGTAGAAACTGACCTAGTAGAATGAGCTGTAATTCTTTGAGGCGGAATTTTACCCGACTCAACATAGGCAAGATGAATTAAAGATTTCAACCAAGATGCCAAAGAAATGGCAGAAGCTTTCTGGCCTTTCCTAGAACCGGAAAAGATAACAAATAGACTAGAAGTCTTACGGAAAGATTTCGTAGCTTCAACATAATATTTCAAAGCTCTAACAACATCCAAAGAATGCAATGATTTCTCCTTAGAATTCTTAGGATTAGGACATAATGAAGGAACCACAATTTCTCTACTAATGTTGTTGGAATTCACAACTTTAGGTAAAAATTCAAAAGAAGTTCGCAACACCGCCTTATCCTGATGAAAAATCAGAAAAGGAGACTCACACGAAAGAGCAGATAATTCAGAAACTCTTCTAGCAGAAGAGATGGCCAAAAGGAACAAAACTTTCCAAGAAAGTAATTTAATGTCCAATGAATGCATAGGTTCAAACGGAGGAGCTTGAAGAGCTCCCAAAACCAAATTCAAACTCCATGGAGGAGAAATTGACTTAATGACAGGTTTTATACGAACCAAAGCTTGTACAAAACAATGAATATCAGGAAGAATAGCAATCTTTCTGTGAAAAAGAACAGAAAGAGCAGAGATTTGTCCTTTCAAAGAACTTGCGGACAAACCCTTATCCAAACCATCCTGAAGAAATTGTAAAATTCTCGGTATTCTAAAAGAATGCCAAGAAAAATGATGAGAAAGACACCATGAAATATAAGTCTTCCAGACTCTATAATATATCTCTCGAGATACAGATTTACGAGCCTGTAACATAGTATTAATCACGGAGTCAGAGAAACCTCTATGACCAAGAATCAAGCGTTCAATCTCCATACCTTTAAATTTAAGGATTTCAGATCCGGATGGAAAAAAGGACCTTGTGACAGAAGTCTGGTCTTAACGGAAGAGTCCATGGCTGGCAAGATGCCATCCGGACAAGATCCGCATACCAAAACCTGTGAGGCCATGCCGGAGCTATTAGCAGAACAAACGAGCATTCCCTCAGAATCTTGGAGATTACTCTTGAAGAAGAACTAGAGGCGGAAAGATATAGGCAGGATGATACTTCCAAGGAAGTGATAATGCATCCACTGCCTCCGCCTGAGGATCCGGGATCTGGACAGATACCTGGGAAGTTTCTTGTTTAGATGAGAGGCCATCAGATCTATCTCTGGGAGCCCCCACATTTGAACAATCTGAAGAAATACCTCTGGGTGAAGAGACCATTCGCCCGGATGCAACGTTTGGCGACTGAGATAATCCGCTTCCCAATTGTCTACACCTGGGATATGAACCGCAGAGATTAGACAGGAGCTGGATTCCGCCCAAACCAAAATTCGAGATACTTCTTTCATAGCCAGAGGACTGTGAGTCCCTCCTTGATGATTGATGTATGCCACAGTTGTGACATTGTCTGTCTGAAAACAAATGAACGATTCTCTCTTCAGAAGAGGCCAAAACTGAAGAGCTCTGAAAACTGCACGGAGTTCCAAGATATTGATCGGTAATCTCACCTCCTGAGATTCCCAAACTCCTTGTGCCGTCAGAGATCCCCACACAGCTCCCCAACCTGTGAGACTTGCATCTGTTGAAATTATAGTCCAGGTCGGAAGAACAAAAGAAGCCCCCTGAATTAAACGATGGTGATCTGTCCACCACGTTAGAGAGTGCCGAACAATCGGTTTTAAAGATATTAATTGATATATCTTCGTGTAATCCCTGCACCATTGGTTCAGCATACAGAGCTGAAGAGGTCGCATGTGAAAACGAGCAAAGGGGATCGCGTCGATGCAGCAGTCATAAGACCTAGAATTTCCATGCATAAGGCTACCGAAGGGAATGATTGAGACTGAAGTTTTCGACAGGCTGTAATCAATTTTAGACGTCTCTTGTCTGTTAAAGACAAAGTCATGGACACTGAATCTATCTGGAAACCCAAAGGTTACCCTTGTTTGAGGAATCAAAGAACTTTTTGGTAAATTGATCCTCCAACCATGATCTTGAAGAAACAACACAAGTCGATTCGTATGAGACTCTGCTAAATGTAAAGACGGAGCAAGTACCAAGATATCTAGGAGGTCTTATACGCAACGTAGGAATGCCTCTTTCTTTATCTGGTTTTCTGATAACCTTCAAAGATGAAATCTCCCTTGAGGAAGAGAAGTCCAGAAGAAATCCCTGAGATATGATCTCCAACGCCCAGGGATCCTGGACATCTCTTGCCCATGCCTGGGCGAAGAGAGAAAGTCTGCCCCCCACTAGATCCGTTTCCGGATAGGGGGCCATCCCTTCATGCTGTCTTAGGGGCAGTAGCAGGTTTTCTGGCCTGCTTGCCCTTGTTCCAGTATTGGTTAGTTTTCCAGGCCTGTCTGTAACGAGAAACGGTTCCTTCCTGTTTTGGGGCGGAGGAAGTTGACGTTGCTCCTGCCTTGAAGTTTCGAAAGGCACAAAAATTAGACTGTTTGGCCTTTGATTTGGCCCTGTCCTGAGGAAGAGTATGACCCTTACCTCCAGTAATGTCAGCGATAATTTCTTTCAAGCCGGGCCCAAATAAGGTTTGCCCCTTGAAAGGAATATTAAGCAATTTAGATTTAGAAGTCACATCATCTTAGCCGTTAGTTTAGTTAAATGTACAATGGCATCAGAAACAAATGCATTAGCTAGCTTAAGTGCTTTAAGCTTGTCCATAATTTCATCCAATGGAGCTGAGTGAATGGCCTCTTCTAGAGACTCAAACCAGAATGCCGCAGCAGCAGTGACAGGCGCAATGCATGCAAGGGGCTGTAAGATAAAACCTTGTTGAACAAACATTTTCTTAAGGTAACCTTCCAATTTTTTATCCATTGGATCCGAAAAAGCACAACTATCCTCCACCGGGATAGTGGTATGCTTAGCTAAAGTAGAAACTGCTCCCTCCACCTTAGGGACCGTCTGCCATAAGTCCCGTGTAGTGGCGTCTATTGGAAACATTTTTCTAAATATAGGAGGTGGGGAAAAGGGCACACCAGGTCTATCCCACTCCTTGCTAATAATTTCTGTAAGCCTTTTAGGTATAGGAAAAACATCAGTACACACCGGTACTGCATAGTATCTATCCAGCCTACATAATTTCTCTGGAATTGCAACTGTGTTACAGTCATTCAGAGCCGCTAAAACCTACCCTAGCAATACACGGAGGTTCTCAAGCTTAAATTTAAAATTAGAGATCTCTGAATCCTGTTTCCCTGGATCAGATCCGTCACCTACAGAATGAAGCTCTCCGTCCTCATGTTCTGCAAACTGTGACGCAGTATCGGACATGGCTCTTGTAGCACCAGCGCGCTCTATTCTTACCCCAGAGCAATCGTGCTTGCCTCTTAATTCTGGCAATTTAGATAATACTTCTGTCAGGGGATTATTCATAATAGTAGCCATGTCTTGTAAAGTGATTTGTATGGACGTCCCTGCTGCACTTAGCGCCACAATATCACGCGCCTCCTGAGCGGGAGGCGAAGGTACTGACACGTGAGGAGAGTTAGTCGGCATAACTTCCCCCTCGTTGTCTGGTGATAATTCCTTTATAGATAAAGACTGACCTTTATTATTTAAAGTGAAATCAATACATTTAGTACACATATTTCTATGGGGCTCAATACTCGCCTTTAAACATAGTGAACAAACAGATTCATCTGTGTCAGACATGTTTAAACAGACTAGCAATAAAACTAGCAGACTTGGAAAACACTGTAAATAATTTTACAAGCAATAAAGAAAAACGCTACTGTGCCTTTAAGAAGCACAAAAAACTGTCACAGTTGAAATAACAATGAACCAAATCAGTTATAGCAATCAAATTTTCACAGTAAATGTATTAAGTTAGCAGAGCATTGCACCCACTTGCAAATGGATGATTAACCCCTTAATACCCAAAACGGTTTTTTTATAAGCAGTAAAGAAAAAAACGTTTTTTAATACAGTCAAAACCACTGTCACAGGTCTGCTGTGACTGATTACCTCCCTCAAAATGACTTTTGAAGTCCCTTAAGCTCTCTGGAGACGACCTGTGTCATGCAGGAAGAAGCAGGAAGACTGAGCCTGAATTTTTACTGCGTCAAAAAAGCGCTAAAATAGGCCCCTCCTACTCAAAATTACAACATTGGGAGTTTCAGTTAACTGTTTCTATGCAGAAATACCGGTCAGCCATGTGGAAAAAATGTATGCCCCAATAAGTTTTATCACCAATGTACCTCACATAACGATTAAACATGCCAGCAAAATCGTTTTAAACATCCTATCTTTTAAGGAGTATGTATCTCTATTGATAAGCCTGATACCAGTCATCCTACTGCATTTAAGGCTTATAACATCACCTCAGTATTAATAGCATTTTCTCAGTCAAATTCCATTCCTTAGAAAATTACTTTACTGTATATATTTAAATCAGCCTGCTAACAGTCGCTCTCACTGTATTAAAGGCTTTACTTACATTACATCGGTATCAGCAGCATTTTCTTAGTCAATTCCATTCCTTAGAAAAATAATTTACTGCACATACCTTGTTTGCAGGATTCCCCGCACGCTATTCCCTTTCTGAAAGTTACCCCACACCTCAGAATGTGCGAGAACAGCCAGTGGATCTTAGTTACTTCTGCTAAGATCATAGAAAACGCAGGCAGATTCTTCTTCCAAATACTGCCTGAGAAAAAAAAACAGCACACTCCGGTGCCATTTAAAATAACAAACTTTTGATTGAAGAAATAAACTAAGTATAAAACACCACAGACCTCTCACAACGTCCTATCTAGTTGAGGGTTGCAAGAGAATGACTGGCTATGACATGTGAGGGGAGGAGCTATATAGCAGCTCTGCTTGGGTGATCCTCTTGCAACTTCCTGTTGGGAAGGAGAATATCCCATAAGTAATGGATGACCCGTGGACTGAATACACTTAACAAGAGAAAGAATAGACAGAGCAGAAATCTGTCCTTTTAAGGAACTAGCTGACAATCCTTTTTCCAAACCATCTTGGAGAAAAGATAATATCCTGGGAATCCTAACCCTTGGATTCACACCAATAAAGATATGTACGCCATATTTTATGGTAAATTTTCCTGGTGACAGGCTTTCGTGCCTGTATTAAGGTATCAATGACTGACTCGGAGAAGCCACGCTTTGATAAAATCAAGTGTTCAATCTCCAGGCAGTCAGTCTCAGAGAAATTAGATTTGGATGGTTGAAAGGACCCTAAAGTAGAAGGTCCTGTCTCAGAGGCAGAGTCCATGGTGGAAAGGATGATATGTCCACCAGATCTGCATACCAGGTCCTGCGTGGCCACGCAGGCGCTATCAAAATCACTGATGCTCTCTCCTGCTTGACCTTGGCAATCAGTCGAGGGAGCAGAGGAAACGGTGGAAACACATAAGCCAGGTTGAAAGACCAGGGCGCTGCTAGAGCATCTATTAGCGTCGCCTTGGGATCCCTGGACCTGGATCAGTAACAAGGAAGCTTGGCGTTCTAGCGAGACGCCATGAGATCCAGTTCGGGTTTGCCCCAACGATGAATCAATTGTGCAAACACCTCCGGATGGAGTTCTCACTCTCCTGGATGAAAAGTCTGACGACTTAAAAAATCCGCCTCCCAGTTCTCTACACCTGGGATATGGATAGCTGATAGGTGGCAAGAGTGAGTCTCTGCCCAGCGAATTATCTTTGAGACTTCTAACATCGCTAGGGAACTTCTTGTTCCCCCTTGATGGTTGATGTAAGCCACAGTCGTGATGTTGTCCGACTGAAATTTGATGTACCTCAGAGTTGTTAACTGAGGCCAAGCCTGAAGAGCATTCAATATCGCTCTTTCAGAATATTTATTGGAAGGAGTGTCTCCTCCTGAGTCCACGATCCCTGAGCCTTCAGGGAGTTCCAGACTGCACCCCAACCTAGAAGGCTGGCATCTGTTGTTACGATTGTCCAATCTGGCCTGCGAAAGGTCATACCTTTGGACAGATGGACCTGAGATAGCCACCAGAGAAGAGAATCCCTGGTCTCCTGATCCAGATTTAGTAGAGGGGACAAATCTGTGTAATCCCCGTTCCACTGACTGAGCATGCATAGTTGCAGCGGTCTGAGATGTAGGCGTGCAAACGGCACTATGTCCATTGCCGCTACCATTAAGCCGATTACTTCCATGCACTGAGCCACCGAAGGGCGCGGAATGGAATGAAGAACACGGCAGGAATTTAGAAGCTTTGATAACCTGGACTCCGTCAGGTAAATTTTCATTTCTACAGAATCTATCAGAGTCCCTAGGAAGGAAACTCTTGTGAGTGGGGATAGAGAACTCTTTTCCTCGTTCACTTTCCACCCATGCGATCTCAGAAATGCCAGTACTACGTCCATATGAGACTTGGCAATTTGGAAGTTTGACGCCTGTATCAAGGTGTCGTCTAAATAAGGGGCCACTGCTATGCCCCGCGGCCTTAGGACCGCCAGAAGCGACCCTAGAACCTTCGTAAAGATTCTTGGGGCTGTAGCTAATCCAAAGGGAAGAGCTACAAACTGGTAATGCCTGTCTAGAAAGGCAAACCTGAGAAACCGATGATGATCTTTGTTATTGGAATGTGAAGATAAGCATCCTTTAAATCCACTGTAGTCATATATTGACCCTCCTGGATCATAGGTAGGATGGTACGAATAGTTTCCATCTTGAATGATGGAACTCTGCGGAATTTGTTTAAGATCTTTAGATCCAAAATTGGTCTGAAGGTTCCCTCTTTTTTGGGAACCACAAACAGATTTGAGTAAAAACCCTGTCCCTGTTCCTCCTTTGGAACTGGATGGATCACTCCCATAACTAGGAGGTCTCGTACCCAGTGTAAGAATGCCTCTCTCTTTATCTGGTTTGCAGATAATTGTGAAAGGTGAAATCTCCCTTTTGGGGGGGAAGCTTTGAAGTCCAGAAGATATCCCTGGGATATAATTTCCAACACCCAGGGATCCTGGACATCTCTTGCCCACGCCTGCGCGAAGAGCGAAAGTCTGCCCCCTACTAGATCCGTTACCGGATAGGGGGCCGTTCCTTCATGCTGTCTTAGAGGTAGCAGCAGGCTTTTTGGCCTGCTTACCTTTGTCCCAGGTCTGGTTTGGTCTCCAGACCGTCTTGGACTGAGCAAAAGTTCCCTCTTGTTTGCATTAGAGGAAGTTGATGCCGCACTTGCCTTGAAGTTTCGAAAGGCACGAAAAACATAATTTATGTAAGAACTTACCTGATAAATTCATTTCTTTCATATTAGCAAGAGTCCATGAGCTAGTGACGTATGGGATATACATTCCTACCAGGAGGGGCAAAGTTTCCCAAACCTCAAAATGCCTATAAATACACCCCTCACCACACCCACAATTCAGTTTAACGAATAGCCAAGAAGTGGGGTGATAAGAAAGGAGCGAAAGCATCAAAAAATAAGGAATTGGAATAATTGTGCTTTATACAAAAAAATCATAACCACCACAAAAAGGGTGGGCCTCATGGACTCTTGCTAATATGAAAGAAATAAATTTATCAGGTAAGTTCTTACATAAATTATGTTTTCTTTCATGTAATTAGCAAGAGTCCATGAGCTAGTGACTTTTTTTCTTTCATGTAATTAGCAAGAGTCCATGAGCTAGTGACGTATGGGATAGCAGATACCCAAGATGTGGAACTTCCACGCAAGAGTCACTAGAGAGGGAGGGATAAAATAAAGCCAGCCAATTCCGCTGAAAAAATAATCCACAACCCAAATCAAAAGTTTTAATCTTATAATGAAAAAAACTGAAATTATAAGCAAACGAATCAAACAGAAACAGCTGCCTGAAGTACTTTTCTACCAAAAACTGCTTCAGAAGAAGAAAACACATCAAAATGGCAGAATTTAGTAAAAGTATGCAAAGAAGACCAAGTCATTGCTTTGCAAATGTGATCAACAGAAGCTTCATTCTTAAAAAGCCCAGGAAGTAGAAACTTACCTAGTAGAATGAGCCGTAATCCTCTGAGGCGGGAATCCACCCGACTCCAAATAAGCATGATGAATCAAAAGTTTAACCAAGATGCCAAATAAATGGCAGAAGCCTTTTGATCTTCCTAAAACCAGAAAAGATAACAAATAGACTAGAAGTCTGTCTGAAATCTGAATAGCTTCAACATTGGATATGGTAAGAGTTTTGAAATCCTAAGAATGAAAGAATCTTGCCAAAGAAGTCTTAGGAAAACAATAATTCCTCCCTAATGTAGTTAGAATTTACAACTTTAGGTAAGAATTGAAATGAGGACAGCAAAAAGCACCTTACCCTGATGAAAAAATCAGAAAAAGGAGATTCCCAAGAAAAAACAGATAATTCAAAAACTGTTCTAGCTGAAGAGATGTCCAAAAAGAACAATACTTTCCATGAAAGTAATTAATGTCCAGAGCAAGCATATGCTCAAATAGAAGAGCCTGAAAAGCCTTCAGAACCAAATTAAAACTCCAAGGAGGAGAAATTGGCTTAATGACGGGTTTGATACGAATCAAAGCCTGAACAAAATGATGAATATCAGGAAGCAACACTGCCTTATTCTGATGAAAAATCAGAAAAGGAAATTCACAAGAAAGAGCAGATAACTCAGAAACTCTTCTAGCAGAAGAGATAGCCAAAAGGAACAATACTTTCCAAGAAAGTAATTTAATGTTCAGAGAATGCATAGGTTCAAACGGAGGAGCCTGTAAAGCCCTCAGCACCAAATTGAGACTCCAAAGAGGAGAGATTAACTTAATGACAGGCTTGATACGAACCAAAGTCTGTACAAAACAATGAATATCAGGATGATTAGCAATCTTTCTGTGAAAAAAGAACAGAAAGAGTAGAAATTTGTCCTATCAAGGAACTGAAAACAAAACCTTATCCAAACCAACCTGAAGAAATTATAAAATTCTAGGAATTCTAAAAGAATGCCAAGAAAATTGAGAAAAACACTAAGAAATGTAGGTCTTCCAAACTCGATAATAAATCTTTCTAGAGACAGATTTACGAGCCTGAAACATAGTATTAATCAATGAGTCAGAGAAACCTCTATGACTAAAAATCAAGCGTTCACTCTCCATCCCTTCAAAATAAAAAATTTGAGATCCTGATGGAAAAATGGGCCTTGAGAAAGAAGGTCTGTTCTTAACGGAAGAGTCCAAGGTTGGCAACTGGCCATCCAAATAAGATCCGCATACCAAAACCTGAGAGGCCCTGCTGGAGCCACCAGAAGTACAAACAAACACTCCATTAGAATTTTGGAAATCACTTTTGGAAGAACTAGAGGCGGAAAGATATAGACAAAATGATAATTCCAAGGAAATATCAATGCATACACTACTTCCGCCTGAGGATCCCCGGACCTGAATAGGCCCCTGGGAAGTTCTTTATTCAGATGAGATGCCAACAGATCTATTTCTGGAAACCCTTACATCTGAAAAATTGAAAAACATATCTGGGTAAGAGAGACCATTCTCCCGGAAGTAAAGCTTGATTAACAGAGATAATCCGCTTCACAAATGTCTATACCTGGGAAAAAGACCACAGAATTTAGATAGGAGCTGGATTTAACCGAAGCAAATATCCGAGATACTTTTGTCCCAGCCTAAGGACTGATAGTGCCACCCTGATGATTGACATATACCACAGTTGTGAGATTGTCTGAAAAACAATAAACGTCTCTTCTTCAAAAGAAACTAACTGAAGAACTCTGAGAATGCACGGAGCTCTAAAATATCAAATGGTAATCTCGCCTCCTGAGATTTCCAAACCCCTTGTGCTGACAGAGATCCTCAGACAGCCTCCCAACCAAAAAGACTCACATTTGTAGAGATCATGGTCCAGGTTGAAAGAAACGAAGAGACCTGTAAAACTAAATGAAAGTGAACTTAACCATCAAATCAAGATAGTTAAACATTAGGATCTGAAGATTTAAAATGTGAAATCCTAGAATCCCTGCACCATTATTCAGCATAAAAAACTGGAAAGGTTTTCCATGAAAATGAGCAAAGGGAATTGAATCCAACGCTGCAGCCATAAAACCTAAAACTTCCATGCATATATAGCAACTGAAGGAAATAATAGAGACTGAAGGTACCGACAGACGGAACCCAATAAAATTGTCACTTGTCTGTTTAGAGACAAAGACAGTGACCCAAACTATCTGGAAACCTAAAAAAGGTGACCCTTGTGTGAGGAATCAAGAGCTTTTGAAAAAAAGATCCTCTAACTATGTCCTGAAAGAACAAAGTTGAATCATATGAGATTCCGCAGCCTTAGAAAATAATCTGAATGAAAACAGAAAATGAAGATATGCATCTATTGTATCTAATGAAAACAAATAATGCCATCACTGACCAACAAAAGGCAGAATAGTTTTGAATAAAACCCCAAAACCCAGTTCCTAAAAATGGAACTGGAAGAAATACCCCAGAAGATTCCAGGACTGAGCAGCGCTTGAACCCCAAACGGGTGATCAGCCGCGCTTCAACATTATCCCAAAATATATAGGACCGAAACACACTTAACGAAAGTGTTAGCCTTACTGGAATAGCTGGAATATCATAGAGAAAAAATACTTCTCACAGACGGTTTTACTCTGAACTTAATTCTGTACCCAAAATCACAGAAATTTGCAAAACAACAAATTTCAAAAAAATCTTAATCTGCCCCTTACCAGCCAAACTGGAATACGGCACATACATTGCAATTTTAGGGAGCTGATTTTGAACTAAAAGATTTCCAATTAAAAACATGTTACTTGGGAATTTGTTCCTTAAAAAGAACAACCAAACTAATATAAGCTTAAAGTTTTAGTCTTAGAACTCAATCTTGAAGCCCAGAGTAACAGTTAAGAATTGAATCCAATTATAAACCAAATAATTGATTATTTTAGAAAAAAAGAATTATGGATTGTTAGCAATCACAAAATTCTTCTAGCTAAAACAGCTAAAGACATAGATTAAACCTCGTTTGCAAAATATTCAATAAAATGAAGACACAAATGAAATTATTAGCATGATAACCCAGTTAAAGGACCAGTCAACACACTGAACTTGCATAACAAATGCAAAACAACAAGACAAATGCAACAGCACCTAGTCTAGTAGATTTTGTCCCTTTAACAATGCTAAAATAAATCATAATCTGATACTTGATCTTAAAGTAAACAGAAAAATGAAGCAATTGCAACATCATTCAAATAAATCACAGGTCCAAGAAAAGAACCTGAAAATAAATAATTTTCCTTAAATAAGATACAACCATCTAAAGGAAAATAAATACTATTTTGCTATAGAAACAATAGCATAATTAGCAGGAGTAGAGATAGCCCCATTAAATTGAAGAACCCTCAAAATTGAAATTAACTGCCGGCAAAGAATATAGTTTAAAACCTTTGAAGAACGAATAAAAGAAAATTCTCAGCCTATTCCATTCCCTAGTATGAGGAACTGGAAAAAAAACCTCTGAAAACACAGAAGAATAAATAAGCAGAAATAATGTTAGCTAGTCTTGAAAAAGAACTAGTTACCTTAATATCCAAAATAATCAACACCTTTTCAACAAAGAACAAATGTACTTTAATAAAAAAAAAAAAAAAAAGTAGATTTGTTAGTGTCAATATCTTATGAAGAAAATTCTGAATGAGAAAAAAACATCATCAGAGAAGGATAAATCAGTATGTTGTTGGTCATTTGAAACTTCAATAATTAAAAAAGAAGTTTGAAAAAGACCTAAAAATTTTATTAGAAGGCACAATGCCAGACAAAGCCTTTAAAATAGAATCAGAAAAATATTCTTATAAATCTTCTAAGTATTTCTTGTACATAAGATGTAAAAAGAATAGCAATATATAAAGCATAAATACTAATGGATTCTGCATGTAAAAGTTTATCATGATAACTTATTACAAACCATAGCTAAAGATAAACATTCATAACATTTAAAATAAATGAACTTAGCTTTGGTAGGACTGAACTCAGTCAACAGGAATCCCTTAGAACGTTTTGAAACAGGAACAGTGAAATCTTGCAATATGTAATAGAAATAAACAATATTTAAAGCAAAATTATCAAATTCCTTAAATGACAGTTTCAGGAATGGGAAAAGAATGCAAAATAATAAGCTTCTAGAAACCAGAAGCAATAAAAAAGTGAGGTTTAAATAATGTGAGGAAAAAAAGTGGAACAAAAAATACGCCCACATTTTTTGGCGCCAAATATGACGCCCACATAATTGGCGCTAAATACAACGCCCATATTTTTGGCGCCAAGTATGACGCCACATCCTCTGACGCCGGAACCGACGCCCACATTTTTTGGCGCAAAAAAATGTCTGAATACACATGCGTCAAAAATGACATTAACAGAATACAACTTCCGGCGTCAACTACGGCGCCAGAAATGATGAAATTTTTGCGCCAAAAAAGTCCGCGCCAAGAATGACGCAATAAAAAGAAACATTTTCTGCCCCCGCGAGCCTAACAGCACACAGGGAAAAATGATCAATTGAAAATTTTCAAGGTAAAGAAAAATAAATTGAATTAAAATGCATTATCCCAAACAATGAAACTGACAGTCTGAATTTTAAAGGAATACCGATTATCCTGAATCATGGCAAATATAAGTTTAAAGACATATATTTAGAACTTTACATATAAAGTGCCCAACCATAGCTTAGAGTGTCATAAAAAATAAGACTTACTTACCCTAAGACACTCATCTACATATAGTAGACAGCCAAACCAATACTGAAACGAGAATCAGTAGAGGTAATGGTATATAAGAGTATATCGTCGATCTGAAAAGGGAGGTAAGAGATGAATCTCTACGACCGATAACAGAGAACCTATGAAATAGATCCCGTAGAAGGAGACCATTGACTTCAAATAGGCAATACTCTCTTCACATCCCTCTGACATTCACTGCACTCTGAGAGGAAAACCGGGCTCCAGCCTGCTGCGAAGCGCATATCAACGTAGAATCTAGCACAAACTTACTTCACCACCTCCATGGGAGGCAAAGTTTGTAAAACTGAATTGTGGGTGTGGTGAGGGGTGTATTTATAGGCATTTTAAGGTTTGGGAAACTTTGCCCCTCCTGGTAGGAATGTATATCCCATACGTCACTAGCTCATGGACTCTAGCTAATTACATGAAAGAAATTAGACAGTTTGGCCCTTGATTTGGACCTGTCCTGAGGAAGGGCATGACCTTTTCCTCCAGTGATATCAGCAATAATCTCCTTCAAACCAGGCCCGAATAGGGTCTGCCCCTTGAAAGGAATGTTAAGCAGCTTAGATTTTGAAGTCACATCAGCGGACCATGATTTAAGCCATAGCGCCCTGTGCGCCTGTATAGCAAAACCAGAATTCTTAGCCGTTAGTTTAGTCAAATGAACAATGGCATCAGAAAACAAAGGAATTGGCTAGCTTAAGTGCTCTAAGCTTGCCAAGTATGTCATCCAATGGAGTCGCTACCTGTAAAGCCTCTTCCAGAGACTCAAACCAGAAGGCCGCAGCAGCAGTGACAGGAGCAATGCATGCAAGGGGCTGTAGGATAAAACCTTATTGAATAAACATTTTCTTAAGGTAACCTTCTAATTTTTTATCCATTGGATCTAAAAAAGCACAACTGTCCTTGACAGGGATAGTAGTACGCTTTGCTAAAGTAGAAACTGCTCCCTCCACCTTAGGAACTGCCTGTCATAAGTCCCGTGTGGTGGCATCTATTGGAAACATTTTTCTAAAAATAGGAGGGGAAGAGAACGTCACACCTGGTCTATCCCATTCCTTATTAATAATTTCTGTAAACCTTTTAGGTATTGGAAAAACATCAGTACACACCGGCACTGCATAGTATTTATCCAGTCTACACAATTTCTCTGGCACTGCAATTGTATCACAGTCATTCAGAGCAGCTAAAACCTCCCTGAGAAACACGCGGAGGTGTTCAAGCTTAAATTTAAATGTAGAAATATCAGAATCAGGTTGCATCATCTTTCCTGAGTCAGAAACATCACCCACAGACTGAAGCTCTCCTTCCTCAGCTTCTGCATATTGTGAGGCAGTATCAGACATGGTTCTTAAAGCGTAAGTATGCTCTGCATTTCGTCTAACCCCAGAGCTATCTTGCTTACCTCTAAATTCAGGTAGTCTGGTTAATACAGCTGACAGTGTATTATCCATGACTGCCGCCATGTCTTGTAAAGTAATCGCTATGGGCGCCCTAGATGTACTTGGCGCCATTTGAGCGTGAGTCCCTTGAGCGGGAGTCAAAGGATCTGACATGTGGGGAGAGTTAGTCGGCATAACTTCCCCCTCGTCAGATTCCTCTGGTGATAAATTTTTTTAAAGACAGAATATGATCTTTATTGCTTAAAGTGAAATCAGTACATTTGGTACACATTCTAAGAGGGGGTTCCACCATGGCTTTTAAACATAATGAACAAGGAGTTTCCTCTATGTCAGACATGTTTGTACAGACTAGCAATGAGACTAGCAAGCTTGGAAAACACTTTAAATCAAGTTAACAAGCAAATATAAAAAACGGTACTGTGCCTTTAAGAGAAACAAATTTTGTCAAAATTTGAAAAACAGTGAAATAAGGCAGTAAATCAAACGAAATTTTTACAGTGTATGTAATAAGTTAACAGAGCATTGCACCCACTTGCAAATGGATGATTAACCACTTAATTCAAAAAACGGATCAAAAAAACGATATAGACGTTTTTTAACAGACACAACAAACTGCCACAGCCTGCTGTGGCCCTACCTTCCCCAATAAACGACTTTGGAAAGCCTTTGAGCCCTTTAGAGATGTCCTATAGCATACAGGGGACTCCTGAGGGAAGCTGGATGTCACAGTTTGTAATTTTAACTACAACAGTGGAAAGCCTCAGGAAACTGTTTCTAGGCAAAATTTAAGCCAGCCATGTGGAAAAAAACTAGGCCCCAATAAAGTTTTATCACCAAAGCATATATAAAAACGATTAAACATGCCAGCAAACGTTTTATATTGCAATTTTATAAGGGTATTACCCCTGAGAGTAAGCATACCAATCGCTATTAAATCACTGTATTCAGGCTTAACTTACATTAATCCGGTATCAGCAGCATTTTCTAGCATTTTCCATTTCTAGAAAAAATTGTAACTGCACATACCTCATAGCAGAGTAACCTGCACGCCATTCTCCCGCTGAAGTTACCTCTCTCCTCAGACATATGTGAGAACAGCAATGGATCTTAGTTACAACCTGCTAAGATCATAGAAAACTCAGGCAGATTCTTCTTCTATTTACTGCCTGGGATAAAATAGTACAACTCCGGTACCATTTAAAATAACAAACTTTTGATTGAAGATAAAAAACTAACTATATTTCACCACTCTCTCTTACTACCTACATGCGTGTTGAGAGTTGCAAGAGAATGACTGGATATGGCAGTTAGGGGAGGAGCTATATAACAGCTCTGCTGTGGGTGTCCTCTTGCAACTTCCTGTTGGGAATGAGAATATCCCACAAGTAATGGATGATCCGTGGACTGGATACACCTTACAAGAGAAAAACAGTATAACAGGAACTTGTCCGTAATCCATATGCTAGTCCTATGGCAAAATTTTTTAACAACCACAGAAAAAAAATCTTTAAAATTCATAAGAACCTCTCTGGCACCCTCTACACCTCAGCGCTAAGCTAAGGTGCCTACCTGTTCCTCTCTGACACTGAGCAACGTAGAAGCACAACAAAACAGCTCCTGAGTGAGGGAAAAGGCCACCGAAGCCGTTAATCTCTGCAATAAGGGAAAAAGGCACCAAGTAACAGAGCACGCTGCATCTAGAAGGAAAGCTCCGCCCCTTGTGATGTCACAGCCGGCTCCGTATACGGACTGCAAGTGCCATTAAAAAAATGGCACACATTAGCCCCCAAAAGTTAACGACTGCACTAATAAGCAGTCTAATCACCTGAGCCACCAATAAAGTGAACACACTATATAAAGTCATACACTGTCTCTCCAAGGACTCCGACGTCCTGCTACCACCACACAGTGCCCTGCATCCTGTCAAATAAATTCTGACTGTCAGGAATAACGTAGCCCCATATAAGGTGCAGCTTATCAGCTTTAGTGCCAGGGTCTTCTTTAAGAAATAAAATGGCACTTACCTGGCACCCTTAACTGCCCGAGAGGAGGATACTTCACCTGGCATGAGAGGAAGCCACTCCTCACAGAGACCTGTGGATAGAAGAAGGAACAGAGTAAGCCTACTCTGGCATTCTGTTTAAGCCCAACCCACAAGTTCCTAACTGCTTGAAAGCTACCACAGCCCTACTGAAGGGACTAACATGGAGTACAGCTAATCCCAGATTGTCAGGGAAGATCAGAGCAAACCTGATCAGGCTTCCAAAATAAAAAAATCTTGATAGAATTCTTAAACAGACACCTAAACTTCACCTCCTCTTTGCACTGAAGGCAAAGAGAATGACTGTGGATTGTGGGAAGGGAAGTGATACTTAACAGCTTTGCTGTGGTGCTCTTTGCCTCCTCCTGCTGGCCAGGAGTGATATTCCCAACAGTAATTGATGATTCCGTGGACTCACCGTGCCTTAAGAAATTCAAATTTTAAAGCATTCTTTCTAGCACCTTCCACTGTGAGTGTAATTTCTTCTGCTGGCTGTGTTTACATAAATTTCTCAATAGCCCATATCTAGGTATAGAAACTTCAGTATAGGTAGGGATACCACAGGGTAAATGCCAATATAAAGTCTAAGGAGCTATTTGTAAACCATGTAATACACACCAATCATGTAAAATGGAGCATTGGGAACAAATTAAAGGAGAGAAAGTTTTGGGTAAACTGTCCCTTTAGGTCTAGGTATGCCTCACACAAATTTAAAAAAAAAAAAAAAAAAAAGAGTTGAAGACTGTGTAACCATTGAGCCTGGCTGCTGTTGTAAGAACTGGCAACAGAGCAGATAGAAGGTGAAGTAAAACATGGCTGTGCAGGAAGTGCATGCTGTGCAAAGGAGAGAGGTGTGGCTGTCACCCCCACCCCCTCTCTATTCTAAGGAACAGGGTTACAGCCCATTTTCTAGGTGCCTTTGGAAACCCGGTTTATCAGACTATGGGATAAAAGGGAAGGGGGGAAAATGTGGTACCAACATAAAAAAAGACATTTAATTGTTTTTCTTTGTTGCATTTAAAATATGACATTTTAATTATAATTTTGTACAAAATATGTTAATTTGCTGAATAAAACTACATTGTAATGGATGTTTAGGTGTGTCCTAATCCAAAAGAGTTAAATGAGTTATCCTTTTAAGTTGCTGAGCAATTAATACTAGGGTATCAGTTGATCATGAACATCTATTTCCTGCTGTTCAAGCTGTGTTTGTAAGTTGTGTGTCTGTATATATATATATATGTGTGTGTGTGTGTGTGTGTGTGTGTGTGTGTCAGGTTTTTGAGGTTTTGTCTCTTCCAACTGATACAACAATGTCCATATCAGTCAATGCGAAGAGGATGTAAAATGCATCAGCTATGTAACATCATGCATTTCCAGCAACACCTGTACTTCCATAACCATTTGCATGAAAATCATTGCAAATATATTTAATTTGTGTAGGATAGAAAAGGCTTGCCTATGGTCATATGATTTTAAATGATAGTTTGTCAATAAATAAAACACAAAAATGTGTATTTAATATTAACTGTTTGTATAACATAAAATATAGATACTAATCCCCCAGTTAAAAATTCAGGTAACATCTTTGAATATAAGATCCTAAATATTGATACAAAAGTGATACTGTAATAAAATACATTTATGGTTCTTTTAGTCAAAAGTTACTGATTCTCTTAAAATAATTTCAGAGCTGGTCCTTTAAACAAACTAAAAGCCAGCAGTCAATTTTTCTGCAATTTTCTGCCACAATGACTATCTACTTGAGCTGATTCAAAATGAGTTCTTTGATTTTTGTATTTTTTTCTCTCTACATAGCAGAAGCTTTTCTATCAACTGAGTAAGCCCAGACCTAGTGCCTTTGCGTCATGACAAATTTCAGATCTGAAATATTCATAACGTGCTCACTTTCATCTCTACAATTAATTGCACCATTATTTGTTATGAAAGTCATTCACATAATTAGGGCACTTTTTACTGAAGACAGAATACAGGTATATGTCAAAAGCAGAAATCAATGCGTAAATATGGAACACAAATCCTAGATAAGTGAATGAATGCAGACCCAATCTAAAATCAATAACTATTAGTTCTAAATGGAGAAACTTGGTGTTCTGTGTATGGAAATAAAACAAATTTAAAAAAAAAAATCCAAATAAATCTATTGTATAATAAAAAGCCACATTTTAGACCCTGGAAAAGTCACCAAAATTGAACGTGAAAAAAAAAAAGAACTTACTTTGCTCCAAATACAAGGCTGCTTCTAGTGTTTACTGCTGCCACTGTGAATTAGAGCAGTATCTGCTACTGATAGTGAGACCATGCCTGCTTTAAGTCAGGAGCAGATACAGCTATAATTCACAGAAGTGCACCCATTTGGAGGGCAGTGATAAGCAATGGAGGCATTTATGCCCTTCAATGCTTTCAAATAAACGGCTAGATTTGGAGTTCGGCGGTAAAAGGGCTGTTAACGCTCCGCGGGCTTTTTTCTGGCCGCAGCATAAATTTAACTCTGGTATCGAGAGTTCAAACAAATGCTGCGTTAGGCTCCAAAAAAGGAGCGTAGGGCATTTTTACCGCAAATGCAACTCTCGATACCAGAGTTGCTTACGGACGCGGCCGGCCTCAAAAACGTGCTCGTGCACGATTCTCCCATAGGAAACAATGGGGCTGTTTGAGCTGAAAAAAAACCTAACACCTGCAAAAAAGCAGCGTTCAGCTCCTAACGCAGCCCCATTGTTTCCTATGGGGAAACACTTCCTACGTCTGCACCTAACACTCTAACATGTACCCCGAGTCTAAACACCCCTAACCTTACACTTATTAACCCCTAATCTGCCGCCCCCGCTATCGCTGACCCCTGCATTACACTTTTAACCCCTAATCTGCCGCTCCGTAAACCGCCGCCACCTACGTTATCCCTATGTACCCCTAATCTGCTGCCCTAACATCGCCGACCCCTATGTTATATTTATTAACCCCTAATCTGCCCCCCACAATGTCGCCGACACCTACCTACACTTATTAACCCCTAATCTGCCGAGCGGACCTGAGCGCTACTATAATAAAGTTATTAACCCCTAATCCGCCTCACTAACCCTATAATAAATAGTATTAACCCCTAATCTGCCCTCCCTAACATCGCCGACACCTACCTTCAATTATTAACCCCTAATCTGCCGACCGGAGCTCACCGCTATTCTAATAAATGTATTAACCCCTAAAGCTAAGTCTAACCCTAACACTAACACCCCCCTAAGTTAAATATAATTTTTATCTAACGAAATAAATTAACTCTTATTAAATAAATGATTCCTATTTAAAGCTAAATACTTACCTGTAAAATAAATCCTAATATAGCTACAATATAAATTACATTTATATTATAGCTATTTTAGGATTAATATTTATTTTACAGGCAACTTTGTAATTATTTTAACCAGGTACAATAGCTATTAAATAGTTAAGAACTATTTAATAGTTACCTAGTTAAAATAATTACAAATTTACCTGTAAAATAAATCCTAAGCTAAGATATAATTAAACCTAACACTACCCTATCAATAAAATAATTAAATAAACTACCTACAATTACCTACAATTAACATAACACTACACTATCAATAAATTAATTAAAAACAATTGCTACAAATAAATACAATTAAATAAACTATCTAAAGTACAAAAAATAAAAAAGAACTAAGTTACAGAAAATAAAAAAATATTTACAAACATAAGAAAAATATTACAACAATTTTAAACTAATTACACCTACTCTAAGCCCCCTAATAAAATAACAAAGACCCCCAAAATAAAAAATTCCCTACCCTATTCTAAAATACAAAAGTTACAAGCTCTTTTACCTTACCAGCCCTGAACAGGGCCCTTTGCGGGGCATGCCCCAAGAATTTCAGCTCTTTTGCCTGTAAAAAAAAACATACAATACCCCCCCCCCCAACATTACAACCCACCACCCACATACCCCTAATCTAACCCAAACCCCCTTAAATAAACCTAACACTAATCCCCTGAAGATCTTCCTACCTTGTCTTCACCATCCAGGTATCACCGATCCGTCCTGGCTCCAAGATCTTCATCCAACCCAAGCGGGGGTTGGCGATCCATAATCCGGTGCTCCAAAGTCTTCCTCCTATCCGGCAAGAAGAGGACATCCGGACCGGCAAACATCTTCTCCAAGCGGCATCTTCTATGTTCTTCCATCCGATGACGACCGGCTCCATCTTGAAGACCTCCAGCGCGGATCCATCCTCTTCTTCCGACGACTAGACGACGAATGACGGTTCCTTTAAGGGACGTCATCCAAGATGGCGTCCCTCGAATTCCGATTGGCTGATAGGATTCTATCAGCCAATCGGAATTAAGGTAGGAATATTCTGATTGGCTGATGGAATCAGCCAATCAGAATCAAGTTCAATCCGATTGGCTGATCCAATCAGCCAATCAGATTGAGCTCGCATTCTATTGGCTGATCGGAACAGCCAATAGAATGCGAGCTCAATCTGATTGGCTGATTGGATCAGCCAATCGGATTGAACTTGATTCTGATTGGCTGATTCCATCAGCCAATCAGAAAATTCCTACCTTAATTCCGATTGGCTGATAGAATCCTATCAGCCAATCGGAATTCGAGGGACGCCATCTTGGATGACGTCCCTTAAAGGAACCGTCATTCGTCGTCTAGTCGTCGGAAGAAGAGGATGGATCCGCGCTGGAGGTCTTCAAGATGGAGCCGGTCGTCATCGGATGGAAGAACATAGAAGATGCCGCTTGGAGAAGATGTTTGCCGGTCCGGATGTCCTCTTCTTGCCGGATAGGAGGAAGACTTTGGAGCACCGGATTATGGATCGCCAACCCCCGCTTGGGTTGGATGAAGATCTTGGAGCCAGGACGGATCGGTGATACCTGGATGGTGAAGACAAGGTAGGAAGATCTTCAGGGGATTAGTGTTAGGTTTATTTAAGGGGGTTTGGGTTAGATTAGGGGTATGTGGGTGGTGGGTTGTAATGTTGGGGGGGGGGGTATTGTATGTTTTTTTTTACAGGCAAAAGAGCTGAAATTCTTGGGGCATGCCCCGCAAAGGGCCCTGTTCAGGGCTGGTAAGGTAAAAGAGCTTGTAATTTTTGTATTTTAGAATAGGGTAGGGAATTTTTTATTTTGGGGGTCTTTGTTATTTTATTAGGGGGCTTAGAGTAGGTGTAATTAGTTTAAAATTGTTGTAATATTTTTCTTATGTTTGTAAATATTTTTTTATTTTCTGTAACTTAGTTCTTTTTTATTTTTTGTACTTTAGATAGTTTATTTAATTGTATTTATTTGTAGCAATTGTTTTTAATTAATTTATTGATAGTGTAGTGTTAGGTTAATTGTAGGTAATTGTAGGTAGTTTATTTAATTATTTTATTGATAGGGTAGTGTTAGGTTTAATTATATCTTAGCTTAGGATTTATTTTACAGGTAAATTTATAATTATTTTAACTAGGTAACTATTAAATAGTTCTTAACTATTTAATAGCTATTGTACCTGGTTAAAATAATTACAAAGTTGCCTGTAAAATAAATATTAATCCTAAAATAGCTATAATATAAATGTAATTTATATTGTAGCTATATTAGGATTTATTTTACAGGTAAGTATTTAGCTTTAAATAGGAATCATTTATTTAATAAGAGTTAATTTATTTCGTTAGATAAAAATTATATTTAACTTAGGGGGGTGTTAGTGTTAGGGTTAGACTTAGCTTTAGGGGTTAATACATTTATTAGAATAGCGGTGAGCTCCGGTCGGCAGATTAGGGGTTAATAATTGAAGGTAGGTGTCGGCGATGTTAGGGAGGGCAGATTAGGGGTTAATACTATTTATGATAGGGTTAGTGAGGCGGATTAGGGGTTAATAACTTTATTATAGTAGCGGTGCGGTCCGGTCGGCAGATTAGGGGTTAATAAGTGTAGGCAGGTGGAGGCGACGTTGTGGGGGGCAGATTAGGGGTTAATAAATATAACATAGGGGTCGGCGATGTTAGGGGCAGCAGATTAGGGGTACATAGGGATAACGTAGGTGGCGGCGATTTGCGGTCGGAAGATTAGGGGTTAATTATTTTAAGTAGCTTGCGGCGACGTTGTGGGGGGCAAGTTAGGGGTTAATAAATATAATATAGGGGTCGGCGGGGTTAGGGGCAGCAGATTAGGGGTACATAAGTATAACGTAGGTGGCGGTCGGCAGATTAGGGGTTAAAAATTTTAATTGAGTGGCGGCGATGTGGGGGGACCTCGGTTTAGGGGTACATAGGTAGTTTATGGGTGTTAGTGTACTTTAGGGTACAGTAGTTAAGAGCTTTATAAACCGGCGTTAGCCAGAAAGCTCTTAACTCCTGCTTTTTTCAGGCGGCTGGAATCTTGTCGTTAGAGCTCTAACGCTCACTGCAGAAACGACTCTAAATACCGGCGTTAGAAAGATCCCATTGAAAAGATAGGCTACGCAAATGGCGTAGGGGGATCTGCGGTATGGAAAAGTCGCGGCTGAAAAGTGAGCGTTAGACCCTTTAATCACTGACTCCAAATACCAGCGGGCGGCCAAAACCAGCGTTAGGAGCCTCTAACGCTGGTTTTGACGGCTACCGCCGAACTCTAAATCTAGGCCAAAGAAATTAATACTTTAAGAGCAAAGTAGGCATGTTCTTTTAAGTGCCCCATCTAACACTGATGAATAATAACTTTTAAGGGAAACTGGAATATTCTTTTAAAATCCAAAATGTATATTGTATAATGTATATTTCATTTATTGCATTATATAAACATTTAATAGAGAATTGTAAGAATGTTTTTGTTTATATTAAGTTGAAATCAGTATGTAATCTATATTTTTACAAAATCAATTTTAAGGATGCTTTTTTAATTTTTAAAGAAATTTGTTTAATGTTATTAAATACCAGTGATATCAAACAACAATTGGATACAATGCAGTATTCAATTATTAAAACCTAAAGTGATAGTAAATCCTAGTGTTTGTAAAATGCTAGAATTTACCAGTGCAACAAATAAAGGGGACTTTCAGTCATGAAGTATAAAATACTTCATGCTGAAAATTCCTTTATTTGTCTGCAGCGTGCGCCACACTTCAGGCTGCCCGCAGTAGAACGCTATTTTTTTTAATGGAGGTGACGTTTACACCTCTTAGCCAATAGCTGTGCGCCCCAGCTGGCATTATGCCGAATAGTTAGCACGCTATTGCCTAAGATCACCTTAGTGATAAACTAGCGTTCTGCCATGGGCGGACTGAGGCACTCAATGCGGCGAACGCTGCAGACAAATAAAGGAACTTTCAGCATGAAGTATTTTATACTTCATGACTGAAAGTCCCCTTTATTTGTTGCACTGGTAAATTCAAGCATTTCACAAACACTAGAACTTACTATCACTTTAAAGGGACAGTTTTCCCTAAATTTTACTCCCTTTTAATACGTTCCCAATGATTCATTTTACCTGCCGGAGTGTATTAATTGTTTACAAATAGATCCTTTGCCTTTACATCGACATTTGAAATAGCTGATTTTGCACAGCTATTAGAGAATAGGTGGAAACGTCACCTCGTAGGAAAAAAAAAAAAGCAAAAAAAAAAAAAAAGTTTTGTGGTGGGTAGCCGGAGGGGGTTATTTTAGTAAAAAGAGCAACAAAATAAAAAGGTACAGTTTACCGCATATTCAACTGAAAATCATGAATGAAGGACCATTTAATTTACTCAGATACTGTACAGGCTAGTGTTTCAAAAACACTAAACTTTACCATCACTTTAAGTATAGGCTATTGACAAGCTATGTAAACAAAGGCAGCAGAAGAAATTACACTCCCGGTACACTGTACATTTATTTTTGAGTAAGCTAGACAGTATGATTTAAGGTGGTGAATGAGGAAATATTCAACCTATTTGTAAGTACATTTTAATTAAATTATAAAATCGAATAAGCTAGGGTTTGATAAATCAAAGCTGCATGCATTTCTAGAAATCAAGGAGTGAAATCCCTGCTATAAGTGTGTTACATTTTGGGCTGACGCTTCAATTTTGAAAACATTTTTTAACCCTAAAATAAGGTTTTACTAACCTGGTGTTTCTGTGGAATTGGACAAAGGAGCAGAGGCTTCAGCTATTGCAGCTAATGTAGCTAAAACTGAAGTAGATGAATTTCCAAACTGCACAGCAGATGATACCCCATTGTCATCTATAAACAAAGTTAAGCGTTAGATTTGAGATTTACAAACATAAAAAAAATGTTTCTTCTTAACTGATAATGTATTAAAAAAAAAAAAAAAAAAAGAAAAAACATAATTTATGCTTACCTGATAAATTCCTTTCTCCTGTAGTGTAGTCAGTCCACGGGTCATCCATTACTTATGGGATACCAATACCAAAGCTAAAAGTACACGGATGACGGGAGGGACAGGCAGGCTCTTTACACGGAAGGAACCACTGCCTGAAGAACCTTTCTCCCAAAAATAGCCTCCGAAGAAGCAAAAGTGTCAAATTTGTAAAATTTGGAAAAAGTGTGAAGTGAAGACCAAGTCGCAGCCTTGCAAATCTGTTCAACAGAGGCCTCATTCTTAAAGGCCCAAGTGGAAGCCACAGCTCTGGTAGAATGAGCTGTAATTCTTTCAGGAGGCTGCTGTCCAGCAGTCTCATAGGCTAAACGTATTATGCTACGAAGCCAAAAGGAGAGAGAGGTGGCCGAAGCCTTCTGACCTCTCCTCTGTCCAGAATACACGACAAACAGGGAAGAAGTTTGTCGAAAATCTTTAGTTGTCTGTAAATAAAATTTCAGGGCACGGACAACGTCCAGATTGTGCAGAAGACGTTCCTTCTTTGAAGAAGGGTTGGGGCACAATGACTGAACAACAATCTCTTGATTGATATTCCTGTTGGTAACTACCTTAGGTAAAAACCCAGGTTTAGTACGCAGGACTACCTTGTCTGAATGGAAAATCAGATAAGGAGAATCACAATGTAAGGCAGATAACTCAGAGACTCTTCGAGCCGAGGAAATAGCCATTAAAAACAGAACTTTCCAAGATAACAGTTTGATATCAATGGAATGAAGGGGTTCAAACGGAACACCCTGTAAAACGTTAAGAACTAAGTTTAAACTCCATGGTGGAGCAACCGTTTTAAACACAGGCTTAATCCTGGCCAAAGCCTGACAAAAAGCCTGAACGTCTGGAACTTCTGACAGACGTCTGTGTAGAAGGATGGACAAAGCTGAGATTTGTCCCTTTAACGAACTAGCGGATAAACCCTTTTCTAAACCTTCTTGTAGAAAGGATAATATCCTAGGAATCCTAACCTTACTCCATGAGTAACTTTTGGATTCGCACCAATGCAAGTATTTGCGCCATATTTTATGGTAAATTTTCCTGGTAACAGGCTTCCTAGCCTGTATCAAGGTATCAATCACTGACTCCGAAAATCCACGCTTTGATAGAATCAAGCGTTCAATCTCCATGCAGTCAGCCTCAGAGAAATTAGATTTGGATGTTTGAAGGGACCCTGCACCAGAAGGTCCTGTCTCAGAGGTAGAGACCATGGTGGACAGGACGACATGTCCACTAGGTCTGAATACCAGGTCCTGCGTGGCCACGCAGGCGCTATTAGAATCACCGACGCTCTCTCCTGTTTGATCCTGGCAATCAATCGAGGAAGCATCGGGAAGGGTGGAAACACATAAGCCATGTTGAAGGCCCAAGGTGCTGTCAGAGCATCTATCAGAACCGCTCCCGGGTCTCTGGACCTGGATCCGTAATAAGGAAGTTTGGCGTGTGACTCTGCCCAGTGCATTATCTTTGATACTTCCATCATTGCTAGGGAACTCCTTGTCCCTCCCTGATGTTTGATGTAAGCCACAGTTGTGATGTTGTCCGACTGAAACCTGATGAACCTCAGAGTTGCTAACTGAGGCCAAGCCAGAAGGGCATTGAAAACTGCTCTTAATTCCAGAATATTTATGGGAAGGAGACTCTCCTCATGAGTCCAAGATCCCTGAGTCTTCAGGGAATTCCAGACAGCGCCCCAACCTATCAGGCTGGCGTCTGTTGTTACAATTGTCCAATCTGGCCTGCTGAAAGGCATCCCCTTGGAAAGATGTGGCCGAGAGAGCCACCATAGAAGAGAGTTTCTGGTCTCCAGATTCAGCATAGGGGACAAATCTGAGTAGTCCCCATTCCACTGACTTAGCATGCACAATTGCAGTGGTCTGAGATGTAGGCGTGCAAAGGGAACTATGTCCATTGCCGCTACCATTAAGCCGATTACCTCCATGCATTGAGCCACTGACGGGCGTGGAATGGAATGAAGGACCCGGCAAGCATTTAGAAGTTTTGTTAACCTGACCTCTGTCAGATAGATCTTCATTTCTACAGAATCTATAAGAGTCCCCAAGAAGGGAACTCTTGTGAGTGGCAATAGAGAACTCTTTTCCTCGTTCACTTTCCACCCATGTGACCTTAGAAATGCCAGTACTAACTCTGTATGAGACTTGGCAGTTTGGAAACTTGACGCTTGTATCAGAATGTCGTCTAGGTACGGAGCTACCGATATTCCTCGCGGTCTTAGTACCGCCAGAAGAGACCCCAGAACCTTTGTGAAGATTCTTGGAGCAGTAGCTAACCCGAAGGGAAGAGCTACAAACTGGTAGTGCCTGTCTAGAAAGGCAAACCTTAGGTACCGGTAATGGTCTTTGTGAATCGGTATGTGAAGGTAGGCATCCTTTAAATCCACTGTGGTCATGTACTGACCCTTTTGGATCATGGGTAAGATTGTCCGAATAGTTTCCATTTTGAACGATGGAACTCTTAGGAATTTGTTTAGGATCTTTAAATCCAAGATTGGTCTGAAGGTTCCTTCTTTCTTGGGAACCACAAACAGATTTGAGTAAAACCCCTGCCCGTGTTCCGACCGCGGAACCGGGTGGATCACTCCCATTAGTAAAAGGTCTTGTACACAGCGTAGAAACGCCTCTTTCTTTATCTGGTTTGTTGACAACCTTGAAAGATGAAATCTCCCTTTTGGAGGAGAAGCTTTGAAGTCCAGAAGATATCCCTGAGATATGATCTCTAACGCCCAGGGATCCTGGACATCTCTTGCCCAAGCCTGGGCGAAGAGAGAAAGTCTGCCCCCTACTAGATCCGTTTCCGGATTGGGGGCCCTCACTTCATGCTGTCTTAGGGGCAGAAGCAGGTTTTCTGGCCTGCTTGCCCTTGTTCCAGGTCTGGTTAGGTTTCCAGCCCTGTCTGTAACGAGCAACAGTTCCTTCCTGTTTTGGAGCGGAGGAAGATGATGCTGCTCCTGCCTTGAAGTTACGAAAGGCACGAAAATTAGACTGTCTAGCCCTTGGTTTGGCTCTGTCTTGAGGCAGGGCATGGCCCTTACCTCCAGTAATGTCAGCGATAATTTCTTTCAAACCGGGCCCGAATAATGTCTGCCCTTTGAAAGGTATGTTAAGCAATTTAGATTTAGAAGTCACATCGGCTGACCAGGATTTTAGCCACAGCGCTCTGCGCGCCTGAATGGCGAATCCGGAATTCTTAGCCGTAAGTTTAGTTAGATGTACTACGGCATCAGAAATAAATGAATTAGCTAGCTTAAGGGTTTTAAGCTTGTTTGTAATCTCATCCAATGGAGCTGATTCAAGGGTCTCTTCCAGAGACTCAAACCAGAATGCGGCCGCCGCCGTGACCGGCGCAATGCATGCAAGGGGTTGCAATATAAAACCTTGTTGAACAAACATTTTCTTAAGGTAACCCTCTAACTTTTTATCCATAGGATCTGAAAAAGCACAGCTATCCTCCACCGGGATAGTGGTACGCTTAGCTAAAGTAGAAACTGCTCCCTCCACCTTACGGACCGTCTGCCATAAGTCCCGTGTGGTGGCGTCTATTGGAAACATTTTTCTGAATATAGGAGGGGGTGAGAAAGGCACACCGGGTCTATCCCACTCCTTGTTAACAATTTCAGTAAGTCTTTTAGGTATAGGAAAAACGTCAGTACACGTTGGTACTGCAAAATATTTATCCAACCTACATATTTTCTCTGGGATTGCAACCGTGTTACAATCATTCAGAGCCGCCAACACCTCCCCTAGTAACACACGGAGGTTCTCAAGCTTAAATTTGATATTTGAAATGTCTGAATCCAGTTTATTTGGATCAGACCCGTCACCCACAGAATGAAGCTCTCCGTCTTCATGTTCTGCAAATTGTGACGCAGTATCTGACATGGCCCTAGTATTATCAGCGCACTCTGTTCTCACCCCAGAGTGGTCTCGTTTACCCCTGAGTTCTGGCAATTTAGATAAAACCTCAGTCATAACATTAGCCATGTCTTGCAAAGTGATTTGTAATGGCCGCCCTGATGTACTTGGCGTTACAATATCACGCACCTCCTGAGCGGGAGATGCAGGTACTGACACGTGAGGTAAGTTAGTTGGCATAACTTCCCCCTCGTTGTCTGGTGAATTTTTTTTAACATGTACAGACTGACTTTTATTTAAAGTAGCATCAATGCAATTAGTACATAAATTTCTATTGGGCTCCACATTGGCCTTTGAACATATTGCACAAAGCGATTCCTCTGTGTCAGACATGTTTAACAAACTAGCAATTAGCCTAGCAAGCTTGGAAAATACTTTTCAAATAAATTTACAAGCAATATAAAAAACGTTACTGTGCCTTTAAGAAGCACACAAAAAACTGTCACAGTTGAAATAACAATGAACCGGATTAGTTATAGAAACCAAATTTTCACAGTAAATGCATTAAGTTAGCAAAGGATTGCACCCATTAGCAAATGGATTATTAACCCCTTAATACCAAAAAAACGGATAATAAATTATATAACGTTTTTATCACAGTCAAAGCACAGTCTCACAGGTCTGCTGTGAGTGATTACCTCCCTCAAACTAGCTTTGGAGACCCCTGAGCTCTGTAGAGACGTCCTGGATCATGCAGAGAGAATAAGGAAGGCTGTGACTGAATTTTTGATGCGTAGTAAAAGCGCCAAAATAGGCCCCTCCCACTCATAATACAACAGTGGTGAAGCTCAGTAAACTGATTTTATTCAAAATAAACGAAAGCCAAGTGGAAAATAATGCCCATAAAATTTTTCACCAAGTACCTCAGAGAAAAAAACGATTAACCTGCCAGTAAACGTTTTAATATGAATATATGAAATGATATTAAAAGCCTGTTGCCAGTCGCTCTCACTGCAGAAAGGCTATAAGTTATATGTATACAGTATTTTCTTAGTGAAGTGCCATTCCCCAGAAATACCTCAGTGCCAACATACATACATAACAGCCTGATACCAGTTGCTACTACTGCATTTAAGGCTGTACTTACATTATATCGGTATTAGCAGTATTTTCTCAGTCAATTCCATTTCTTAGAAAATAATATACTGCAACATACCTCTTTGCAGGTGAACCCTGCCCGCTGCCCCCTGTTCTGAAGTTACCTCACTCCTCAGAATGGCCGAGAACAGCAAATGGATCTTAGTTACGTCCGCTAAGATCATATACAACTCAGGTAGATTCTTCTTCTAAAACTGCCTGAGAAAAAACAACACACTCCGGTGCCGTTTAAAACAACAAACTTTTGATTGAAGAAATAAAAACTAAATTTAATAACCACACTCCTCTCACACATCCTATCTATTAGTTAGGTGCAAGAGAATGACTGGGTATGACGAAGAGGGGAGGAGCTATATAGCAGCTCTGCTTGGGTGATCCTCTTGCACTTCCTGTTAGGGAGGAGTTATAATCCCATAAGTAATGGATGACCCGTGGACTGACTACACTTAACAGGAGAAAAAGGGATTAGCTTGTTGAACACACTTGTGCACTTGAAAAATGTATTGCATTTCGTGGCAATCTGCAATAGCACTATTAACCAAGGAGAACACCATTCTCTAACAGATTTCCATTTCAAGTTTCAGCTCACTGTGTGCATGTCTGCACAAGAAAGAAGAGGTTTCCACTAAATGTTTGCCCATGTTTTGTCCCTCGTGAGTTTATTGATTTTTTTTTCTGCTAATCCAATAGCTGTATATTTGGATCCCTGTAAATGGGCTAAAACATATCTAATGTCACACACCCAGATGAAATGCATTTCTAGCTCTGACAAGGACACAGCAGTGTTCAAATGTCCAGATTAGACATAGTTAAAGGTAAAACAAAATTTACCTGATAAATTATTTTCTTTCGGAATGGAATGATGATGGTCCACAGCCCTCCATAACATATGGGATATTTATCGCGCCATTAGGAGGAGGTCAATAACCCCCTACAAGAGCTTAAAATCCCTCCTACCTAGAATCAGTTCAGTGTATAGCCGAGCAGATAATAGGAAACATATAGGTAGGAAAGGGTGGTACAATTTTTCTGCCAGTTCCTATTTAGCCAACACTGCGGCTTGAACGACATTCCTGACAAAAACTGCTTGTGAAGAAGCAAACGCATTAAAGTGATACAATTTGGAAAAAGTATTCAGAGAAGACCATGTTGCAGCATTGCAAATCTGCTCAAAAATGCATCATTTTTAAAAGCCCATGAAGTTGCAACTGCTCTTGTAGAGTGAGCTGTGATACGCTTAGGAGGTGACCTTCCCACCACCAAGTAAGCCTAGTGAATCACTTGTTTAAGCCAAGAAGCCAACACTACCTTAGTAGCCTTCTGCCCCTTATGAGTCCCAGAATAGAGAACAAATAAACTAGAAGATAGAAATTCAAAGCTCTTAGAGATAGCAGGATCTGGAAGAAACAACAATTTCTGAAGAAACTACCTTAGGAATAAAATCATAAGTAGTAGGAACTACAGCCTTGTCCATGTGAATAATTAGAAATGGAGAATCACAGGCTGGCAACTAAGAAGAACTTCTCCTATCTGAGGAGATTGCCAACAAGAAAAGTACTTTCCAAGATAATAGCTTTATATCAATGGAATGCATCGGTAAAAAAAAAGAAAGAAAAGGAGGACCTTGTAATACGGAAATAACTAAATTCAAATTCCATGGAGGAGAAAAAGGTCAGACAACTGGCCTAATTCTAACTAGCGTCTGGACAAAAGTCTGATCAGGAAGTTTAGCTAACTTCCTATGAAAAAGAACAGATAAGGCAGAAATTTGATCTTTTAGGGAGCTAGCAGACAAACTCTTGTCAAGGACATCATGTAAAAACAGAAGAATTCTAGGAATCCTAAAGGAATACCAAGAAAACCCTCTGGATGAACACCTCTCAAAATATACCTTCAAAATCTTTTGATAAATCTTTTGTGTCACAGGCTTTCTGTCCTGAATCCAAGTTTCAATGAGCAATTCTGAGAAACCTCTATGTCTCAAAACTAGGTGTTCAACCTCCACGCCATTAAACTTAGAGATTTAAGATCCTGATCCTGGAAAAGAGGCCCTTGAGACAACAGGTCTTGTCTCAGTGGAAGAACCTATGGAGGAAATGAGGACATCTGCACTAGATCTGCATACCATGTTCTGTGGGGCCAGGCTAGAGCAATCAATATTACTGAAGCCGACTACTATTTGATCCGAGCAATGATTCTTGGAAGAAAAACAAACAAATGGAGGAAACAGGTATGCTAGATGAAATTCCCATGGACATAGCAAGGCATCTGTCATGTGAGCTTTTGGATCTCTTGATCTTGCACAATGCCTTGGAAGTTTGATTTAAGTGAGAGGCCATCAGATCCATGTCTGGGAAACCCCATTTGATCAAGAAGTAATCCAAAATGTTCTGATGGAGAGACCACTTTCCTGGATGGACCGATTGACGGCTGAGATATTATCCTGATAAGGGACACTTGAGATTCCCTGAGCTCTGATCACCACAAATAATCAAGATGTAAGTAGCTGTATTCAGACCAAATAGAAAGACGACAACTAATAGTGTATGTCTAGGAAAGCAAACCGTAGTAATCAATGGTAATTCTTGTGGATAGAGATGTCCATGTATGCATCCTTGAGGTCTGTGAATTAGCACTGTTAGATCAAGGGTAAAAATGTGTGAATTGTTTCCATTTGAGACCAAGTACCCTTAGGATTTTGTTCTGGGCACTTAAGTCTAAAATAGACTGAAAATCCCTTATTCTTTGGAATAAAGACCCTGGTTCAGTTCTGAGAGAAGTTCAGGGACAACCATTACCATATCCTCCATATCCTGGACACATTAGATTACGCAGCCACCTTTACAGGAGTTCTTTAAACCCCTTAATGACCGAGGACGTGCAGGGTAGGTCCTCTAAAAAAAGTCACTTAACGACCAAGGACATACCCTGCACGTCCTCGCTGTGGAAAGCAGCTGGAAGCGATCTATATCGAGGCATCCTCCATCCGGTGCAGAGAGAGCCAATCTGTGGCCCTATTTGAACCGGACATCCATGGCTTTCATCGTTGGTGGGTGGGAGCCTGTTTGGGAGGTGGGTGGCGGCCATCGATGGCCCAGGTGATGTGGAGGGGGGCGGGATCGTCGGCGGGGATGTCCGGGGGCGCGCACGGACGCGCGCAGGTGCACGGGGGGGCGGGCACGTGCATGGGGAGGGAGCGGTTGAGAACCGCTACACTACAGAAAATGGGTACAGCTGCCAGTACCCAAGATGGCCCCCAATAAGGCAGAGGGGAGGGTTAGAGAGCTGTTTGGGGGGGATTCTACAAAGCAGCATATGTAAATATGCCAAAAAACAAAAACAAAAAACAAACAAAAAGATACCTTTTATTTTAGTACTGCCAGACTTTCTGCCAGTACTTAAGATAGCGGGGACAATTGTGGGGTGGGGGAGGGAAGGAAGCTGTTTGGGAGGGATCAGGGGGTGTGATGTGTCAGGTGGGAGGCTGATCTCTACACTAAAACATAATTTATGCTTACCTGATAAATTCCTTTCTCCTGTAGTGTAGTCAGTCCACGGGTCATCATTACTTCTGGGATATTAACTCCTCCCCAACAGGAAGTGCAAGAGGATCACCCAAGCAGAGCTGCTATATAGCTCCTCCCCTCTACGTCACACCCAGTCATTCGACCGAGAACCAAACGAGAAAGGAGAAACTATAGGGTGCAGTGGTGACTGGAGTATAATTTAAAAATTTAGACCTGCCATAAAAAACAGGGCGGGCCGTGGACTGACTACACTACAGGAGAAAGGAATTTATCAGGTAAGCATAAATTATGTTTTCTCCTGTTAAGTGTAGTCAGTCCACGGGTCATCATTACTTCTGGGATACCAATACCAAAGCTAAAGTACACGGATGACGGGAGGGACAGGCAGGATCTTTATACGGAAGGAACCACTGCCTGAAGAACCTGTCTCCCAAAAACAGCCTCCGAAGAAGCAAAAGTATCAAATTTGTAAAATTTGGAAAAAGTATGAAGAGAAGACCAAGTTGCAGCCTTGCAAATCTGTTCAACAGAGGCCTCATTCTTAAAGGCCCAAGTGGAAGCCACAGCTCTAGTAGAATGAGCTGTAATTCTTTCAGGAGGCTGCTGTCCAGCAGTCTCATAAGCTAAACGTATTATGCTACGAAGCCAAAAGGAGAGAGAGGTAGCAGAAGCTTTTTGACCTCTCCTCTGTCCAGAATAAACGACAAACAGGGAAGAAGTTTGGCGAAAATCTTTAGTTGCCTGTAAATAAAATTTCAGGGCACGGACTACATCCAGATTGTGTAGAAGTCGTTCCTTCTTTGAAGAAGGGTTAGGACACAATGATGGAACAACAATCTCTTGATTGATATTCCTATTAGTGACTACCTTAGGTAAGAACCCAGGTTTAGTACGCAGAACTACCTTGTCTGAATGAAAAATCAGATAAGGAGAATCACAATGTAAGGCCGATAACTCAGAGACTCTTCGAGCCGAGGAAATAGCCATTAAAAACAGAACTTTCCAAGATAACAATTTAATATCAATGGAATGAAGGGGTTCAAACGGAACACCCTGTAAAACGTTAAGAACTAAATTTAAGCTCCATGGTGGAGCAACCGTTTTAAACACAGGCTTAATCCTGGCCAAAGCCTGACAAAAAGCCTGAACGTCTGGAACTTCTGACAGACGTTTGTGTAAAAGAATGGACAGAGCTGAGATCTGTCCCTTTAAGGAACTAGCAGATAAACCCTTTTCTAAACCTTCTTGTAGAAAAGACAATATCCTAGGAATCCTAACCTTACTCCATGAGTAACTCTTGGATTCGCACCAATGTAAGTATTTACGCCATATTTTATGGTAAATCTTTCTGGTAACAGGTTTCCTAGCCTGTATTAAGGTATCAATTACTGACTCCGAAAATCCACGCTTTGATAAAATCAAGCGTTCAATTTCCAAGCAGTCAGCTTAAGAGAAATTAGATTTTGATGTTTGAAAGGACCCTGAATCAGAAGGTCCTGTCTCAGAGGCAGAGACCAAGGTGGACAGGATGACATGTCCACTAGATCTGCATACCAGGTCCTGCGTGGCCACACAGGCGCTATTAGAATCACCGATGCTCTCTCCTGTTTGATCCTGGCAATCAATCGAGGAAGCATCGGGAAGGGTGGAAACACATAAGCCATCCCGAAGGTCCAAGGTGCTGTCAAAGCATCTACCAGGACCGCTCCCGGGTCCCTGGACCTGGACCCGTAACAAGGAAGCTTGGCGTTCTGGCGAGACGCCATGAGATCTATCTCTGGTTTGCCCCAACGTCGAAGTATTTGGGCAAAGACCTCCGGATGAAGTTCCCACTCCCCCGGATGAAAAGTCTGACGACTTAGGAAATCCGCCTCCCAGTTCTCCACTCCTGGAATGTGGATCGCTGACAGGTGGCAAGAGTGAGACTCTGCCCAGCGAATTATCTTTGATACTTCCATCATCGCTAGGGAGCTTCTTGTCCCTCCTTGATGGTTGATGTAAGCTACAGTCGTGATGTTGTCCGACTGAAACCTGATGAACCCCCGAGTTGTTAACTGAGGCCAAGCCAGAAGGGCATTGAGAACTGCTCTCAATTCCAGAATGTTTATTGGAAGGAGACTCTCCTCCTGAGTCCATGATCCCTGAGCCTTCAGGGAATTCCAGACAGCGCCCCAACCTAGTAGGCTGGCGTCTGTTGTTACAATTGTCCAATCTGGCCTGCTGAATGGCATCCCCCTGGACAGATGTGGCCGAGAAAGCCACCATAGAAGAGAATTTCTGGTCTCTTGATCCAGATTCAGAGTAGGGGACAAATCTGAGTAATCCCCATTCCACTGCCTTAGCATGCACAATTGCAGCGGTCTGAGATGTAGGCGTGCAAAGGGTACTATGTCCATTGCCGCTACCATTAAGCCGATTACCTCCATGCATTGAGCCACTGACGGGTGTTGAATGGAATGAAGGACACGGCAAGCATTTTGAAGCTTTGTTAACCTGTCTTCTGTCAGGTAGATCTTCATTTCTACAGAATCTATAAGAGTCCCCAAGAAGGGAACTCTTGTGATTGGAAAGAGAGAACTCTTCTCTTCGTTCACCTTCCACCCATGCGACCTTAGAAATGCCAGTACTAACTCTGTATGAGACTTGGCAGTTTGAAAGCTTGACGCTTGTATTAGAATGTCGTCTAGGTACGGAGCCACCGAAATTCCTTGCGGTCTTAGTACCGCCAGAAGAGCGCCCAGAACCTTTGTGAAGATTCTTGGAGCCGTAGCCAATCCGAATGGAAGAGCTACAAACTGGTAATGCCTGTCTAGGAAGGCAAACCTTAGATACCGGTAATGATCTTTGTGAATCGGTATGTGAAGGTAAGCGTCCTTTAAATCCACTGTGGTCATGTACTGACCCTTTTGGATCATGAGTAAGATTGTCCGAATAGTTTCCATTTTGAACGATGGAACTCTTAGGAATTTGTTTAGGATCTTTAAATCCAAGATTGGTCTGAAGGTTCCTTCTTTCTTGGGAACCACAAACAGATTTGAGTAAAACCCCTGTCCGTGCTCCGACCGCGGAACCGGGTGGATCACTCCCATTAGTAAAAGATCTTGTACACAGCGTAGAAACGCCTCTTTCTTTATTTGGTTTGTTGACAACCTTGAAAGATGAAATCTCCCTTTTGGGGGAGAGATTTTGAAGTCCAGAAGATATCCCTGAGATATGATCTCTAACGCCCAGGGATCCTGGACATCTCTTGCCCAAGCCTGGGTGAAGAGAGAAAGTCTGCCCCCCACTAGATCCGTTCCCGGATTGGGGGCCCTCAATTCATGCTGTCTTAGGGGCAGCAGCAGGTTTTCTGGCCTGCTTGCCCTTGTTCCAGGACTGGTTAGGTTTCCAGCCTTGTCTGTAGCGAGCAACAGCTCCTTCCTGTTTTGGTGCAGAGGAAGTTGATGCTGCTCCTGCCTTGAAGTTACGAAAGGCACGAAAATTAGACTGTCTAGCCCTAGGTTTGGCTCTGTCTTGAGGCAGGGCATGGCCTTTACCTCCTGTAATGTCAGTGATAATTTCTTTCAAACCGGGCCCGAATAAGGTCTGCCCTTTGAAAGGTATGTTAAGTAATTTAGATTTAGAAGTAACATCAGCTGACCAGGATTTTAGCCACAGTGCTCTACGTGCCTGAATGGCGAATCCGGAATTCTTAGCCGTAAGTTTAGTTAAATGTACTACGGCATCTGAAATAAATGAATTAGCTAGCTTAAGGGTTCTAAGCTTATTTGAAATCTCATCTATAGTTATTGAGTCAAGAGTCTCTTCCAGAGACTCGGACCAAAATGCGGCCACAGCCGTGACAGACGCAATACATGCAAGGGGTTGCAATATAAAACCTTGTTGAACAAACATTTTCTTAAGGTAACCCTCTAATTTTTTATCCATTGGATCTGAAAAGGCACAGCTATCCTCCACCGGGATAGTGGTACGCTTAGCCAGAGTAGAAACCGCTCCCTCCACCTTAGGGACCATCTGCCATAAGTCCCGTGTGGTGGCGTCTATTGGAAACATTTTTCTAAATACAGGAGGGGGGGAAAAGGGTACACCGGGCCTATCCCACTCCTTAGTAATTATCTCTGTAAGCCTCTTAGGTATAGGAAATACGTCAGTACTCGCTGGTACCGCATAGTATCTATCCAGCCTACATAATTTCTCTGGGATTGCAACGGTGTTACAATCATTCAGAGCCGCTAATACCTCCCCTAGCAGTACACGGAGGTTTTCTAGTTTAAACTTAAAATTTGAAATGTCTGAATCCACTCTATTTGGATCAGATCCGTCACCTGCAGATTGAAGCTCTCCGTCCTCATGTTCTGCAAATTGTGACGCAGTATCTGACATGGCCCTATTATCAGCGCACTCTGTTCTCACCCCAGAGTGATCTCGCTTACCTCTAAGTTCTGGTAATTTAGACAAAACTTCAGTCATAACATTAGCCATGTCCTGTAGTGTGATTTGTAATGGCCGCCCTGAAGTACTCGGCGTTACAATATCACGCACCTCCCGAGCGGGAGATGCAGGTACTGACACGTGAGGCAAGTTAGTCGGCATAACTTCCCCCTCGTTGTTTGGTGAATGATGTTCAATTTGTACAGATTGACTTTTATTTAAAGTAGCATCAATGCAATTAGTACATAAATTCCTATTGGGCTCCACCTTGGCTTTTGCACATATAGCACAGAGATATTCCTCTGAGTCAGACATGTTTAACAAACTAGCAATTAAACTAGCAAGCTTGGAAATACTTTTCAACTCAATTTACAAGTAATATGAAAAACGTACTGTGCCTTTAAGAAGCACAGAAAAGAACTGACAGTTGAATAACAATGAACCGGAGAAATTATAAAAACCAAATTTTTCCCGGTAAAGGCATAAATTTAGCAAAGGATTGCCCCCATTAGCAATGGATAACTAACCCTTAATAGCAGAAAAAAATGTACAAAATATAAACGTTTTTTTAACACAGTCAAAGCACAATCTCACAGGTCTGCTGCGAGTGATTACCTCCCTCAAAATAATTTTTGAAGACCCTTGAACTCTGTAGAGACGATCCGGATCATGCAGGGAGAGAAACAGACTTGTGACTGAATTTCTGATGCGTAGCAAAAGCGCCAAAATAGGCCCCTCCCCCTCACACACAACAGTGAGGGAAGTTCAGTGAACTGTCTTAAATTAAAATAAACGACAGCCAAGTGGAAAAACAGTGCCCAAAACAATTTTTCACCCAGTACCTCAGATAATTAAACGATTTAACATGCCAGCAAAACGTTTAAAATCAAATAATATGAAATGTCATTAAAAAGCCTGCTGCTAGTCGTTCCCACTGCAAGTTAGGCTAAAAGTTATATGCATATAGTATTATCCCAGTGAAGTGCCATTCCCCAGAATACTGAAGTGTAAACATATATACATAACAGCCTGATACCAGTTGCTACTACTGCATTTAAGGCTGAACTTACATTATATCGGTATTGGCAGTATTTTCTCAGTCAATTCCATTCCTCAGAAAATAATATACTGCAACATACCTCTTTGCAGGTGAACCTGCCCGCTGTCCCCTGATCTGAAGTTTACCTCACTCCTCAGAATGGCCGAGAACAGCAAAATGAATCTTAGCTACGCCGGCTAAGATCATACAAAAACTCAGGTAGATTCTTCTTCAAATTCTACCTGAGAAGGAACAACACACTCCGGTGCTGTTTTAAAATAACAAACTTTTGATTGAAGATATAAAAACTAAGTATAATCACCACAGTCCTCTCACACATCCTATCTATTAGTTGGGTGCAAGAGAATGACTGGGTGTGACGTAGAGGGGAGGAGCTATATAGCAGCTCTGCTTGGGTGATCCTCTTGCACTTCCTGTTGGGGAGGAGTTAATATCCCAGAAGTAATGATGACCCGTGGACTGACTACACTTAACAGGAGAAAGCAAAAATTAACCCTGCAAGCTCCCTACAAACTACCTAATTAACCCCTTCACTGCTAGCCATAATACGTGTGATGCGCAGCAGCATTTAGCGGCCTTCTAATTACCAAAAAGCAACGCCAAAGTCATATATGTCTGCTATTTCTGAACAAAGGGGATCCCAGAGAAGCATTAACAACCATTTGTGCCATAATTGCACAAGCTGTTTGTAAATAATTTCAGTGAGAAACCTAAAATTGTGAAAAAATTTACGTTTTATTTTAATTTGATCGCATTTGGCGGTGAAATGGTGGCATGAAATATACCAAAATGGGCCTAGATCAATACTTGGGGTTCTCTACTACACTACACTAAAGCTAAAATTAACCCTAGAAGCTCCCTACATGCTCCCTAATTAACCCCTTCACTGTTGGGCATAATACACGTGTGGTGCGCAGTGGCATTTAGCAGCCTTATAATAACCAAAAAGCAAAGCCAAAGCCATATATGTCTGCTATTTATGAACAAAGGGGATTCCAGAGAAGCATTTACAACCATTTATTCGATAATTGCATAAGTTGTTTGTAAATAATTTCAGTGAGAAACCTAAAGTTTGTGAAAAAAATTGTGAAAAAGTGAACAATTTTTTTTATTTGATCGCATTTGGTGGTGAAATGGTGGCATGAAATATACCAATATGGGCCTAGATCAATACTTTGGGATGTCTTCTAAAAAAAAATCGTATACATGTCAATAGATATTCAGGGATTCCTGAAAGATATTAGCGTTCCAATGTAACTAGCGCTAATTTTGAAAAAAAAAGTGGTTTGGAAATAGCAAAGTGCTACTTGCATTTATGGCCCTATAACTTGCAAAAAATACAATTTATGCTTACCTGATAAATGTATTTCTCTTGTGGTGTATCCAGTCCACGGATCATCCATTACTTGTGGGATATTCTCATTCCCAACAGGAAGTTGCAAAAGGACACCCACAGCAGAGCTGCTATATAGCTCCTCCCCTAACTGCCATATCCAGTCATTCGACCGAAAACAAGCCGAGAAAGGAGAAACCATAGGGTGCAGTGGTGACTGTAGTTTAAATTAAAAAATTACCTGCCTTAAAATGACAGGGCGGGCCGTGGACTGGATACACCACAAGAGAAATAAATTTATCAGGTAAGCATAAATTGTGTTTTCTCTTGTAAGGTGTATCCAGTCCGCAGATCATCCATTACGTGTGGGATACCAATACCAAAGCTAAAGTACACGGATGAAGGGAGGGACAAGGCAGGTACTTAAACGGAAGGTATCACTGCCTGTAAAACCTTTCTCCCAAAAATAGCCTCCGAAGAAGCAAAAGTATCAAATTTGTAGAATTTTGAAAAAGTATGAAGCGAAGACCAAGTCGCCGCCTTGCAAATCTGTTCAACAGAAGCCTAATTTTTAAAGGCCCAAGTGGAAGCCACAGCTCTAGTAGAATGAGCTGTAAGCCTTTCAGGAGGCTGCTGTCCAGCAGTCTCATAGGCTAAGCGGATTATGCTTCTTAGCCAAAAAGAGAGGTTGCCAAAGCCTTTTGACCTCTCCTCTGTCCAGAGTAGACAACAAACAAAGCAGATGTTTGACTAAAATCTTTAATAGCTTGTAAGTAAAACTTTAAAGCACGAACCACGTCCAGATTGTGTAATAGACGTTCCTTCTTTGAAGAAGGATTAGGACACAAGGATGGAACAACAATCTCTTGATTGATATTCTTGTTAGATACCACCTTAGGTAAAAACTCAGGTTTGGTACGCAGGACTACCTTATCCATATGGAAAATCAGATAAGGAGAATCACATTGTAAGGCAGATAACTCGGAGACTCTACGAGCCGAGGAAATAGCTACCAAAAACAGAACTTTCCAAGATAAAAGTTTGATATCTATGGAATGAAGAGGTTCAAACGGAACTCCTTGAAGAACCTTAACCAAATTTAAGCTCCATGGCGGAGCAACAGGTTTCAACACAGGCTTGATTCTAACTAAAGCCTGACAAAATGCCTGAACGTCTGGAACATCTGCCAGACGCTTGTGCAAAAGAATAGACGGAGCAGAAATCTGTCCCTTTAAGGAACTAGCTGCCAATCCTTTTTCCAAACCTTCTTGGAGAAAGGATAATATCCTGGGAATCCTGACCTTACTCCATGAGTAACCCTTGGATTCACACCAATGAAGATATCTACGCCATATCTTATGGTAAATTTTCCTGGTGACAGGCTTTCGTGCCTGTATTAAGGTATCAATGACTGACTCGGAGAAGCCACGCTTTGATAAAATAAAACGTTCAATCTCCAGGCAGTCAGTCTCAGAGAAATTAGATTTGGATGGTTGAAAGGACCCTGAAGTAGAAGGTCCTGTCTCAGAGGCAGAGTCCATGGTGGAAAGGATGACATGTCCACTAGATCTGCATACCAGGTCCTGCGTGGCCACGCAGGCGCTATCAAAATCACTGATGCTCTCTCCTGCTTGATCTTGGCAATCAGTCGAGGGAGCAGAGGAAACGGTAGAAACACATAAGCGAGGTTGAAAGACCAGGGCGCTGCTAGAGCATCTATCAGCGTCGCCTTGGGATCCCTGGACCTGGATCCGTAACAAGGAAGCTTGGCGTTCTGGCGAGATGCCATGAGATCCAGTTCTGGTTTGCCCCAACGATGAATCAATTGTGCAAGCACCTCCGGATGGAGTTCCCACTCCCCCCTGCTAAGATCATAGAAAACTCAGGCAGATTCTTCTTCTATTTACTGCCTGGGATAAAATAGTACAACTCCGGTACCATTTAAAAATAACAAACTTTTGATTGAAGAAAAAAAACTAACTATATTTCACCACTCTCTCTTACTACCTCCATGCTTGTTGAGAGTTACAAGAGAATGACTGGATATGGCAGTTAGGGGAGGAGCTATATAGCAGCTCTGCTGTGGGTGTCCTCTTGCAACTTCCTTTTGGGAATGAGAATATCCCACAAGTAATGGATGATCCGTGGACTGGATACACCTTACAAGAGAAAAAAAGCAAAGAACATGTAAACATTGGGTATTTCTAAACTCAGGACAAAATTTAGAAACTATTTAGCATGGGTGTTTTTTGGTGGTTGTAGATGTGTAACAGATTTTGGGGGTCAAAGTTAGAAAAAGTGTGTTTTTTTCCCATTTTTTCCTCATATATTATAATTTTTTAATAGTAAATTATAAGATATGATGAAAATAATGGTATTTTTTGAAAGTCCATTTAATGGCGAGAAAAACGGTATATAATATGTGTGGGTACAGTAAATGAGTAAGAGGAAATTTGCAGCTAAACACAAACACCGCAAAAATGTAAAAATAGCCTTGGTCCCAAACGGACAGAAAATGGAAAAGTGCTGTGGTCATTAAGGGGTAAAGAAAGTAGCCATAGCTGGATTTCAACTCTCAACCTTCAGCTGTCACGCCAACTTAGTGAACCTTTGCATCATGGGACATTTCCCAAAGAGCATTCAGGGTTGCTTGTTAATTACGAGAACTCAGCTTCTAAGAGAAGGAATACTCCTGGTCTATAAATCCGGATACCTGGACTACGTGTTACTGATAAATTCTGAAATATATAAACTTTTGCATAAAATTATACTAAGTTCATACATTTGTACAGGAAATAAGTATCAGCATATACTATACACCTGGATATACTATACAATAAGTACACATTCAGTGTGTAATTTGGCCTAACTGTTAGACAAGCACTATATATAGATAATTAGGTATACCGTAGATACCGGAAAACATATGTTTAGAGACTACATATAAAGTACGCAAACATTTACAAAGTAAATACATTATGGGTCAGATTACGAGTGGAGCGCCAACAGTTATGCACAAGTGATAAGGGATTTAACATGGTTGTTTGCGCTCATCGGGTTTACTGCTGGTATTACGAGTTGAAAGTAAAGCGATCATTTGAGCACAATTGCGATTTACGCTAGAACGATTACCGCATCCTCAGAGCTATGGTTAACTGTTCCTACATTCTGTTTTATATTTTTCTGGAATCCTTCCTACATTCTCTTTTACCCTTTAACTTTTTAGCAAAACAAAAAAAGTTTAACAAAACACATAAAATAAAAATAAATAAAAAACTGCAAAAAAGTTATGAGATCTCAGGTGTTAGAAAGAAAAAAAGGCAGGTAAAGGGCTTTTAAAATTGAGATACATACATCTCTAATATATATGTTCTATGTAAAAGGCAGGTAAAGGGCTTTTAAAATTGAGATACATACATCTCTAATATATATGTTCTATGTATTGATAAATCGATATCGATATATATATATATATATATATATATATATATATATATATATATATATATATATATATATATATATTGTGACAGGAACACTTTTAACCACGGTCTTCTAGGGCACAAATGCAGCACGGGACAATCCACTGTAGTTTAAAAGGCTTTATTTTTCACAGCAATAACAAACAGGCAGTTCATTTCCAAAAGAGGGAAATCCTTCCTCTGCAGCAAAGTTAAGTGCTTTTAAATGTGTCCCAGCACTTCACAGCATTCCACAAGTGCTTTGTAAAAATAATGTCCTTTTACAGTTCACAGGAACAAAAGTCTTTTACACAGTGTAACAAAAACACACACCATCTTCTGTAGCTGTATATCTCTCTCTCAAGGCCTAAGTGAGACTGCTATTTAAACCCTCATAACTTCTAATTAGCCACACCTGTGATTAGCTGCTGGACAGCTTCACAGCTGTCTGGGATAATCAAATACACACTCTTTCTCCCTGGGGTTTTAACTGAAAGGAGAAATAGCATGTACAATGCTTGGTCTTAAATATCTTCCATTTATAACCAGGCCTTGCTTTCTGTCACATATCCTCCCCCCCAGCTCACACCCAGTGGGTTGAGCGACCATGGACATCAATGAATGTACCCGAGACAAACCATCAGCATTGCCCTGCAAAAGACCGGCCCTGTGCTCAACAGTAAAATTGAAGGGTTGCAAGCTAAGAAACCACCTAGTAACCCTTGAATTTGTTTCCTTATTCTGACTCATCCATGTGAGAGGAGCATGATCTGTTATTAACTTAAATTTCCTTCCCAACAGATAGTACCTAAGGGTCTCTAAAGCCCACTTAATGGCAAGGCATTCTTTCTCTACTATAGAATAGTTAGTTTCCTGTGAAATAAGTTTTCTGCTTAGGAAAAGGACAGGATGCTCTTCTCCCTGACACTCCTGCGAGAGAACTGCTCCTAAACCAACATCAGAGGCATCTGTCTGTACAATAAAATCTTTAGCGAAATTGGGGGTTACCAAAACTGGATGGGCACAAAGGGCATCTTTCAACTGCTTAAAAGCTTGTTCTGCTTCTGGGGACCATTTTATCATAATTGGGGCCCTTGCTTTTGTGAGATCCGTCAAGGGTGCCGCAATTGTAGCGAAATTCGGGATAAACCTTCTATAATAACTAGTTATCCCAATAAATGCTCTTACTTGTTTTTTAGTTAGAGGCTGTGGCCAGTTCTGTATGGCCTCTATTTTTGTTGTCTGAGGTTTAACTAATCCTCTACCAATAGTATAACCCAAGTACTTAGCTTCCTGTAAACCAACAGTACATTTTGCAGGATTGGCAGTTAACCCAGCGGACCGTATTGCATCAAGTACTGCTTGAACTTTTGGAAGATGGGATTCCCAATCTGTACTATAAATTATAACATCATCCAAATATGCTGCCGCATAACGAACATGGGGTTTCAGAATTCTATCCATCATCCTCTGGAAAGTTGCCGGGGCCCCATGTAAACCAAATGGCAACACCGTATACTGAAATAAGCCCTCTGGGGTTGAAAAAGCTGTCTTTTCCTTTGCTTGACTAGTGAGAGGCACCTGCCAATACCCTTTCGTTAAATCAATTGTAGTGAGATAACGTGCTTTTCCTAGCCTTTCTATTAACTCATCTACTCTAGGCATTGGGTAGGTGTCAAATTTGGAAACACAATTAAGCTTACGAAAGTCATTACAGAACCTTAATGAACCATCCGGCTTTGGAACAAGCACGATTGGACTGTTCCACTCACTGTGTGATTCCTCAATTACCCCAAGCTTTAACATTTTTTCTACCTCCAGTTTAATAGCCTTTCTACGAGCCTCAGGGACCCTATAGGGTTTAAGGCAGACCTTCTTCCCTGGTTCTGTTATTATGTCATGCTTAATAACATTAGTTTTTCCCGGTACCACAGAAAATACCTCTTTGTTTCTTCTAATAAAATCCTTGACCTCTCGCTTCTGATGTACAGATAGGGTTTCTGATATATTTACCTCTGGTTCAGTGACAGGGAGTTCTGTAGGTTTTAAGGCAACTAAAACTTCCCTATCTTTCCAAGGTTTTAACAGATTTATATGATATATTTGCTCAGGTTTCCTTCTCCCTGGCTGACTTACTTTATAATTAACATCACCCACTTTCTCAATTATCTCATATGGGCCCTGCCAAGTAGCCAAGAATTTATTTTCAACTGTAGGGACCAGAACTAACACCCTATCCCTAGGTTGAAACACCCTGGCTCTAGCATTACGGTTGTAGCTGTACTTTTGTGCTTCCTGTGCTTTTCCCATATGTTCCCTTACAATGGGTATGACAGCTTCCATACGATCCTGCATTTGGGAAATATGTTCAATAATACTTCGATAAGGTGTTGTCTCTTGCTCCCAAGTCTCTTTAACTATATCTAGTAATCCCCTGGGATGCCGCCCATATAACAGTTCAAATGGGGAAAAACCTGTAGAAGCCTGGGGAACCTCCCTGATAGAGAACATTAAATAGGGTAACAGAAGGTCCCAATTTCTCCCATCTGTGTCAATTACCTTTCTTAGCATACTTTTGAGAGTTTTGTTAAACCTTTCTACTAAACCATCAGTCTGAGGGTGATATACTGAGGTCCTTAGTTGTTTTATGCCAAACAACTTACACAATTCTTTTGTAACCCTGGACATAAATGGAGTTCCTTGGTCTGTCAAAATTTCCTTAGGTATCCCGACCCTGCTAAACATTAGCATGAGTTCTTTTGCTATGGACTTTGCAGAGCTGTTACGAAGGGGAACTGCCTCAGGATAGCGTGTAGCATAATCAAGGATTACCAGTATATACTGATGTCCTCTAGCAGATTTAACCAACGGACCCACCAAGTCCATAGCAATTCTTTCAAAAGGCACATCAATTATAGGCAAGGGCACTAAAGGGTTACGAAAATCTTTAGCAGGAGCTGTAAGTTGACACTTAGGGCATGAAGCACAATAATCCTTGATGGCTACAAATATCCCTGGCCAATAAAACCTTCTAAGAACTCTCTCTTTGGTTTTCTCAACTCCCAAATGCCCCCCTAGAATGTGGTTATGTGCAAGATTTAAAACAGTGTTCCTAAAAGTCTGGGGCACCAAAAGTTGTTTAACAATGTCTGTTCCTTTCTTCTCTACACGATATACCAAATCATTAACTGCTTCAAAATAAGGATAGGGTAATACATTTCCTGGCTGTGTCACAACATCATTTATAACCCTGATATTATTTCTTGCCTCTACCAATGTTGGATCCTCCCATTGGGCTTTTTTAAAATTACCAGGGCCACCAACCAGATCTATCAAATCATCAATATTTTCCGAGCTAGTACTTGGTACTTCATTACTCTGAGAAGGTTGATCACCTATTAATACAGGCATAGGGCTATAAATCTTATTTTTCTCCTTTTCAATGGAACCCCCTTCAAAATCAGTTTCAGAGAAAGGAAATACATAAATATCAGAAGTTTGACATATTTCTGGAGATTCCCATAACTCCAGAAATTTTGGAAAATCTCTCCCTATCACCACCTCATGGGCTAAATTTGGTACTACACCAACACAATATTTTAATTTACCACACTGAGTCTCAATCTCCACCTCAGCTGTAGGATATTCCCGTTTATCTCCATGAACACAGATAATTCCCATTTTTTCCCCATAATCTAATATTGCATCTGGTACTAAAGATTTAGCCACTAGTGTGACCATACTTCCTGAATCAAGCAAAGCCCTAGACACTTTACCATTAACCATCACAGTACACCAATGGGAATCATTATTAACAGAGCTGTTGCTATTAGACAATAGTGAATGTGCAACATTACAGTCCATAAATTCATCTTTATCACAGTCTCTAGCAATATGCCCAACCTCATTACATTTAAAACATCTTACAGGTTGGTTATATTTAAATGTTTCCTTAATTCCTGGGGAAATGTCTCTGGTGTTTTGCCTATACACCTGCTGCTCTCTTATCCCCTTTACCCCCTGAACAGTCTTACCAGTTCTTGTAGAGCTCTGGGACTTGGGATTGTGGGGCTGATCCATTGAAGATTGTTGCAAAACTTCTCCTGAAGCTATAAATCTTTCGACCAATACAATCAACTGATCTGCTGTTTGAGGATCACCTTGATTAACCCACCGCCGCAGGGAAGCAGGTAATCCACGCTGAAAACGGTCCATCACCAGTAGTTCCACTATTTTGGTAGCCGAATTAACCTCTGGTTGCAGCCACTTCCTGGCAAGGTGTATAAGGTCGAACATCTGGGATCTTGCAGCATTATGAGATGAAAACATCCAGGAATGGAATCTTTGTGCACGGACTGCCGAAGTCACCCCCAGGCGTGCAAGGATTTCTGCTTTCAATTTCTCATAGTCACAGGCTTGTGCTGGCTCTAAATCAAAGTAGGCCTTCTGAGGTTCACCACTAAGAAATGGCGCAAGTATACTCGCCCACTCAACTGTCGGCCATTTTTCTCTTTCTGCTGTGCGTTCAAATGCCAAAAGATACGCCTCAACATCATCAGCTGCTGTAATTTTTTGAAGATAATGACTAGCCCTTATTACTCTGGAACCTTGGCTGCCACCAACATATTCAGAGTTCAGTCTTTCTGATATGGCTTGAACCTCTCGTTGCAGAGTCTGTGTAGCACTTTGCTGCTCCTCCCGGGTCTTCCTGAATGTCTCAGCTTGCACAGCAGCCATCTGTTGTATCAACAATTCAGTGTTCTCCTTCTGTGATTTAGCCAGCAGCATAGCACTCTCTGACTGGGCCAAGACCAACTGTTGCAGTGCTGCACTATTTTCAGCAGCTTTTCTGTTAGTCTCCTGCTGTATAGCATTAGAATGGATCAAAGCTTTAATGACTTCCTCCATGTTGCTTGCAGATTATTATGCCCACAGACATACAACGTGGTTGCCCGCATTCTCCACCAAGTGTGACAGGAACACTTTTAACCACGGTCTTCTAGGGCACAAATGCAGCACGGGACAATCCACTGTAGTTTAAAAGGCTTTATTTTTCACAGCAATAACAAACAGGCAGTTCATTTCCAAAAGAGGGAAATCCTTCCTCTGCAGCAAAGTTAAGTGCTTTTAAATGTGTCCCAGCACTTCACAGCATTCCACAAGTGCTTTGTAAAAATAATGTCCTTTTACAGTTCACAGGAACAAAAGTCTTTTACACAGTGTAACAAAAACACACACCATCTTCTGTAGCTGTATATCTCTCTCTCAAGGCCTAAGTGAGACTGCTATTTAAACCCTCATAACTTCTAATTAGCCACACCTGTGATTAGCTGCTGGACAGCTTCACAGCTGTCTGGGATAATCAAATACACACTCTTTCTCCCTGGGGTTTTAACTGAAAGGAGAAATAGCATGTACAATGCTTGGTCTTAAATATCTTCCATTTATAACCAGGCCTTGCTTTCTGTCACATATCCTCCCCCCCAGCTCACACCCAGTGGGTTGAGCGACCATGGACATCAATGAATGTACCCGAGACAAACCATCAGCATTGCCCTGCAAAAGACCGGCCCTGTGCTCAACAGTAAAATTGAAGGGTTGCAAGCTAAGAAACCACCTAGTAACCCTTGAATTTGTTTCCTTATTCTGACTCATCCATGTGAGAGGAGCATGATCTGTTATTAACTTAAATTTCCTTCCCAACAGATAGTACCTAAGGGTCTCTAAAGCCCACTTAATGGCAAGGCATTCTTTCTCTACTATAGAATAGTTCTTTTCCTGTGAAATAAGTTTTCTGCTTAGGAAAAGGACAGGATGCTCTTCTCCCTGACACTCCTGCGAGAGAACTGCTCCTAAACCAACATCAGAGGCATCTGTCTGTACAATAAAATCTTTAGCGAAATTGGGGGTTACCAAAACTGGATGGGCACAAAGGGCATCTTTCAACTGCTTAAAAGCTTGTTCTGCTTCTGGGGACCATTTTATCATAATTGGGGCCCTTGCTTTTGTGAGATCCGTCAAGGGTGCCGCAATTGTAGCGAAATTCGGGATAAACCTTCTATAATAACTAGTTATCCCAATAAATGCTCTTACTTGTTTTTTAGTTAGAGGCTGTGGCCAGTTCTGTATGGCCTCTAATCAAATACACACTCTTTCTCCCTGGGGTTTTAACTGAAAGGAGAAATAGCATGTACAATGCTTGGTCTTAAATATCTTCCATTTATAACCAGGCCTTGCTTTCTGTCACAATATATATATATATATATATATATATATATATATATATATATATATATATATATATATATATATATATATATATATATATATATATATATATATATATATATATATATATATATATGAGAAAGAAGTCACCAGCGCTAGATCTTGGAATTTGTAATAAATTGTTTTTGTGAAAGGAAATTAATCCTATTAAGTGTAAAAGTCTAACTGATATTTGTCTAATAACAGTCTTATGGCAATAGTAAGAGACTGAAAAAAAAATAGCGTGCTGCCTCTGTATTGAAACAGAGTACCCCTGACTCTGTAAAACTGTATGTAGAAAGAGAGAAATTCAATATTATGGTAGAGGTGCTCAGCTATATGATGGTATACTTAATATATCATATACAGGTATAAATGTAAGTCCACAAATAGTGTATAGTGGTATCCTGGTAGAAGTCTTCACAATAATTCAGTCAAGTAAGAATTTACTGCTTACCAGCTGTTACCTCAATCATATGAGGTAAGAAGTAGGCCCAGTTAGAGATGGTACAGTGTGATTTCCCCGTCTCTGTCCTGGTGATGTTCCGAGAAATCTTTGTTGAAATGAGGTCCCCTCTTTGGGTTTCTTGAGCTTGTGAGAATGAAAATCCTGGACTCTCTTTAGTCAGAAGGACGTGGACTGTAATTCGTCTGTGTATATCTCTTTTCAATGGTGGTAGGAATACTTAATCCCTTCTGAATGATCCTTGGGGTGGTGTGCCCTCAGATGGTGAGAATCTCCGTCTCCTCAGGTGGTATTTGAGGTATTGATCATAGGAGAGAAAAGAAGGCAGATAGCATAATATTGTTTTGACAGAACAAAAAATATTTATTAAGAGTTAATATGCGCTTACATTAAAAGACCTCAATCATTCATGAGGTAAGATAAAGACATGTAGAAACCGTGGGCTGTATCCTGGATAAAGACAGCTATGGAAGTAGCATAGAAATCCAAAAAGTTTGGAAATTGTTCATAAAATGTCTTTTAGGTTTGTTTATGGTGTATATATAAAATAACACCAGTATGGCCCCAGCAATATTATGGCAGAATTCTTCAAAATAATGAGGCTATGGTGTACATGTGCAATGTATATAGTTAGCACAGCAAAGCAAAGCTTAAATATTAGCCAGCATTAAAATAGTCAGCAGTAAAATGTTACATGCGGTAAAAACGTTACATGCGGTAAAAGCGTGCAATGTATGTAATTAGCACAGCAGAGCCTGAATATTAGCCAGCATTAAAATAGTCATGTGACTCACATTACCTCTGACGAAGAAGTCGCATCTGACTTCGAAACGCGTAAGGTTTCTCACAGTGGGCGGACAGGGCCTTTTTACACCATCCTTTAACAACTCTTTTGCCGATTGCTTAATTTGTTGTTCTTTTAATGTTTTTACCGCATGTAACATTTTAATACTGACTATTTTAATGCTGGCTAATATTCAGGCTCTGCTGTGCTAATTACATACATTGCACGCTTTTACCGCATGTAACGTTTTTACCGCATGTAACATTTTACTGCTGACTATTCTAATGCTGGCTAATATTTAAGCTTTGCTTTGCTTTGCTGTGCTAACTATATACATTGCACATGTACACCATAGCCTCACCATTTTGAGGAATTCTGCCATAATATTGCTGGGGCCATACTGGTGTTATTTTATATATACACCATAAACAAACTTTTTGGATTTCTATGCTACTTCCTTAGCTGCTTTATCTAGGATACAGCCCACGGTTTCTACATGTCTTTATCTTACCTCATAAATGATTGAGGTCTTTTAATGTAAGCACATTTTAACTCTTAATAAATATTTTTTGTTGTGTCAAAACAATATTATGCTATGTGCCTTCTTTTCTCTCCTATGATCAATACCTCAAATACCACCTGAGGAGACGGAGATACTCACCATCTGAGGCACACCACCCCAAGGATCTTTCAGAAGGGATTAAGTATTCCTACCACCACTGAAAAGAGACATACACAGACGAATTACAGTCCACGTCCTGACTAAAGAGAGTCCAGGATTTTCATTCTCACAAGCGCAGACTCGTATGCCAAAGGATGATGCTTTTAAGCCAAAAAGAAAGAGAGGTAGCCGTAGCTTTTTAACCTCTATGTTTTCCAGAATAGACAACAAACAAAGAAGATGTTTGACGGAAATCTTTGGTCGCTTGCAAGTAAAATTTTAAAGCACGAACCACGTCCAGGTTGTGCAACAGACGCTCCTTCTTAGAGGAAGGATTAGGACACAGAGAAGGAACAACAATTTCCTGATTAATATTCTTATTGGTAACAACTTTAGGAAGGAATCCAGGTTTGGTACGCAAAACCACCTTATCAGCATGGAAAATAAGATAAGGCGAGTCACATTGCAATGCAGATAGTTCAGAAACTCTTCGAGCCGAAGAGATAGCAACTAAAACAGAATTTATGCTTACCTGATAAATTACTTTCTCCAACGGTGTGTCCGGGCCACGGCGTCATCCATTACTTGTGGGAAATGTTCTCCCCCACAGGGAAAGGCAAGGAGAGCACACAGCAAGAGCTGTCCATATAGCTCCCCCTCTGGCTCCGCCCCCCAGTCATTCGACCGACGGTTAGGAGAAAAAAGAGAAACTATAGGGTGCCGTGGTGACTGTAGTGTATAAAGAAAAATGTTTTAACCTGATTAAACAAAAAACCAGGGCGGGCCGTGGACCGGACACACCGTTGGAGAAAGTAATTTATCAGGTAAGCATAAATTCTGTTTTCTCCAAAATTGGTGTGTCCGGTCCACGGCGTCATCCATTACTTGTGGGAACCAATACCAAAGCTTTAGGACACGGATGAAGGGAGGGAGCAAATCGGGTTACCTAAACGGAAGGCACCACGGCTTGCAAAACCTTTCTCCCAAAAATAGCCTCCGAAGAAGCGAAAGTATCAAATTTGTAGAATTTGGCAAAAGTGTGCAGAGAAGACCAAGTCGCTGCCTTACATATCTGGTCAACAGAAGCCTCGTTCTTGTAGGCCCATGTGGAAGCCACAGCCCTAGTAGAGTGAGCTGTGATACGGTCAGGACGCTGCCGTCCGGCAGTCTCATAAGCCAAGCGGATAATGCTTTTCAGCCAGAAAGAGAGAGAGGTAGCAGTAGCTTTTTGACCTCTCCTCTTACCAGAGTAAACGACAAACAAGGATGAGGTTTGTCTAAAATCTTTTGTTGCTTCTAAATAGAACTTTAAAGCACGAACAACATCTAAATTGTGTAATAAACGTTCCTTCTTTGAAACTGGATTCGGGCACAAAGAAGGAACAACTATTTCCTGGTTGATGTTCTTGTTGGAAACAACTTTTGGAAGAAAACCAGGCTTAGTACGCAAAACAACCTTATCTGAATGGAACACCAGATAGGGTGGATCACACTGCAAAGCAGATAATTCAGAAACTCTTCTAGCAGAAGAAATAGCAACCAAAAACAGAACTTTCCAAGATAGTAACTTAATATCTATGGAATGTAAAGGTTCAAACGGAACCCCTTGAAGAACTGAAAGAACTAAATTTAGACTCCAAGGAGGAGTCATGTGTCTGTAAACAGGCTTGATTCTAACCAAAGCCTGAACAAAAGCTTGTACATCTGGCAAAGCTGCCAGTCGTTTGTGCAACAAGACGGATAATGCAGAAATCTGTCCTTTTAGAGAACTAGCTGACAATCCTTTATCCAAACCTTCTTGGAGAAAGGAGAGAATCTTTGGAATTTTAATCTTACTCCAGGAGAATCCTTTGGATTCACACCAACAGATATATTTTTTCCATATTTTATGGTAAATCTTTCTAGTCACAGGTTTTCTGGCTTGGACCAGAGTATCAATCACAGAATTTGAAAACCCACGCTTGGATAAAATCAAGCGTTCAATTTCCAAGCAGTCAGCTGCAGAGAAACTAGATTGGGATGTTCGAATGGACCTTGTACTAGAAGGTCCTGTCTCAAAGGTAGCTTCCATGGTGGAGCCGATGACATATTCACCAGGTCTGCATACCAAGTCCTGCGTGGCCACGCAGGAGCTATCAGAATCACTGAGGCCTTCTCCTGTTTGATCCTGGCTATGAGCCTGGGGAGGAGAGGAAACGGTGGAAACACATATGCTAGGTTGAACGACCAAGGCGCCACTAATGCATCCACTAGAGTCGCCTTGGAATCCCTGGATCTGGACCCGTAGCAAGGAATCTTGAAGTTCTGACGGGACGCCATTAGATCCATGTCTGGAATGCCCCATAATTGGGTTAACTGAGCAAAGACCTCCGGATGGAGTTCCCACTCCCCCGGATGGAAAGTCTGACGACTCAAATAGTCCGCCTCCCAGTTGTCTACTCCTGGGATGTGAATAGCAGATAGATGGCAGGAGTGATTCTCTGCCCATTGGATTATCTTGGTTACTTCCTTCATCGCTAGGGAACTCTTTGTTCCCCCCTGGTGATTGATGTACGCAACAGTCGTTATGTTGTCCGACTGAAATCTTATGAACCTGGCTTCCGCTAGCTGAGGCCAAGCCAGGAGCGCATTGAATATAGCTCTTAGTTCCAAAATGTTTATCGGGAGAAGCGACTCTTCCCGTGACCATAGGCCCTGAGCTTTCAGAGAGTCCCAGACCGCGCCCCACCCCAAGAGGCTGGCGTCGGTCGTGACGATGACCCACTCCGGTCTGTGGAAACTCATTCCCTGAGACAGGTGATCCTGGGTCAACCACCAGAGAAGTGAGTCCCTGGTTACCTGGTCTACTTGAATTTGGGGAGACACGTCTGTATAGTCCCCATTCCACTGATTGAGCATGCACAGCTGAAATGGTCTTAGATGAATTCGAGCAAAAGGAACCACATCCATTGCTGCGACCATAAGTCCTATTACTTCCATGCATTGAGCTATGGAGGGTTGAGGAATAGAGTGAAGAACTCGACAAGCTTTTAGAAGCTTTGTCTTTCTGACAACTGTGAGAAAGATCTTCATTTCCACAGAATCTATTATTGTTCCCAGAAAAGGAACCCTTGTGGACGGTGACAGTGAACTTTTTTCTATGTTCACTTTCCACCCGTGAGATCTGAGAAGAGCCAATACAATGTCTGTATGAGCCCTCGCTTTGGAAAGAGACGACGCTTGGATTAGGATGTCGTCTAGATAAGGTGCTACAGCGATGCCCCTCGGTCTTAGGACCGCTAGAAGGGACCCTAGCACCTTTGTGAAAATTCTGGGAGCGGTGGCTAAACCGAATGGAAGAGCCACAAACTGGTAATGTTTGTCCAGAAAGGCGAACCTCAGGAACTGATGATGAGATTTGTTTAATATCTTTAAATCCAGAATTGGCCTGAAAGTTCCCTCTTTTTTCGGAACCACAAACAGGTTTGAGTAAAACCCTAGACCTTGTTCCCCGGAGGGGACTGGGTTTATCACTCCCATCTTTGATAGGTCTCTTACACAATGTAAGAATGCCTGTTTCTTTATCTGGTCTGAAGATAAGCGAGACAGGTGGAACCTTCCCTTTGGAGGAAGTCCCTTGAATTCTAACAGGTATCCCTTGGAAACTATCTCTAGTGCCCAGGGATCCAGAACATCTCTTGCCCAAGCCTGAGCGAAGAGAGATAGTCTGCCCCCTACCAGATCCGGTCCCGAATCGGGGGCTACCCCTTCATGCTGTCTTGGTAGCAGCAGCAGGTTTCTTGGTTTGTTTACCCTTGTTCCAGCCTTGCATGGGCTTCCAAGCGGGTTTGGGCTGGGCCGCGTTACCTTCTTGTCTAGCGGCAGTGGAGTTATTAGCTGGTCCGTTCCTGAAATTGCGAAAGGAACGAAAATTAGACTTGTTCTTAGCCTTAAAAGGCCTATCCTGTGGGAGGGCATGGCCCTTACCCCCAGTGATGTCTGAAATAATTTCCTTCAATTCCGGCCCAAAAAGGGTCTTACCCTTGAAAGGAATATTCAGTAACTTAGTCTTGGACGACACATCCGCCGACCAGGATTTTAGCCAAAGCACCCTCCGCGCTACTATAGCAAAACCTGAGTTTTTCGCCGCCAATTTCGTTATTTGAAAGGCGGCATCCAATATAAAGGAGCTAAGGAGCTAACTTTAATGCGTGAATTCTGTCCATGACTTCATCATAGGAAGTCTCTTTCTGGAGCGACCTTTCTAGTTCTTCGAACCAAAAGGACGCCGCTGAAGTGACAGTAATAACACACGTAGCTGGTTGAAGGATGAACCCTTGCTGAACAAAAATCTTTTTAAGCAATCCTTCCAATTTTTTATCCATAGGATCTTTGAAAGCGCAGCTGTCCTCTATAGGAATAGTTGTGCGCTTCGCTAGTGTTGAAACAGCTCCCTCAACCTTCGGGACCGTTTGCCATGCGTCCCTTCTAGGGTCTACTATGGGAAACATTTTCTTAAATATAGGAGGTGGGGCAAAGGGTACACCTGGCTTCTCCCACTCCTTTTCCACTATGTTCGCTACCCTCCTAGGTATTGGAAAAGCGTCGTCGTGCACTGGGACCTCTAAAAATTTGTCCAATTTGCACAACTTCTCTGGAACTACCATGGAATCACAGTCATCCAGAGTAGCTAATACCTCCTTAAGCAAAGCGCGGAGATGTTCTAGCTTAAACTTAAATGCCACTAGATCAGGTTCTGCCTGTTGAGAAATTTTTCCTGAGTCTGAAATTTCACCCTCAGACAGCCCTTCCCTCACAGCCAATTCCGATTGATGTGAGGGTAAAATAGATAAGGCATCGTCAGCGTCTGATTGTTCATCCTTTTTATCTGTATTTAAAACTGAACAATCACGCTTTCTCTGAAAAGCTGGCAGTTTGGATAAAAGATTTGCTATAGAATTATCCACTACTGCTGATAATTGTTGCATAGAAATAAGCACTGGCGCGCTAGGTGTCGCCTGCGCGGGCAAAGCTGGTGTAGACACAGAAGGAGAGGATGTAGAGCTATCCCCACTACCTTCATTAGATAAATCATCTTGGGCAACATTATGAAAAATAACAGAGCTGTCCTGATTTTGTTTGGACGCAATGGCGCAATTATCACAAACACTCGAAGGGGGAACCACATTTGTCTCTATACACACAGAACATAGGTTATCTGATGGAACAGACATGTTAAACAGATTTAGGCAGGCAAACAATGCAATAAAAACGATTTTAAACAAAAACGTTACTGTCTCTTTAAATAATAAAATGACACATTTATTTCTGAATGTTCAAAAAACTATGAAGGCAATATCCGATTTTTCTGAAATTTGGACCCCGGTGTCTTAATGCTTAGAAAGTATTGCACAGCAAATATGGAGACTCTAGCTCTTAAAACAAGCAAACCGGAGCTAATTGTTGGATTTAACCGTTTTTATACACCACAATCCCAGCTACAGCCTTGCTGCAGCTTTTTACCTTCCTTAGGGGTCACCATTCACAGAAAAAAACCTTTTGGAGTCACTTTCTGAACCACAGGACCCTCTCACATGAATCTGCATGCACTGCCTTAAAATTCAACTGCGCAGCTGAAGTGCCAAAATGAGGCTTCCTCCCTCAGCACACTAGAGTGAAGGGGCCTTCCTGACTAGATTTAGGTGTCTAAAACAAGCCAGATCAATAAAAAACATTCCCAAGTGTATGTGAGCTTATAAAATATTTCAAATGGTATAATATTGTAATAAAAACCAATCAATTTAGCCCCTAACAGTGTCTACCAGCATAAAAAACAAAAAGGGGAAGCCTGTTATCTTTTTTGCTGAGGTGAAAGAAAAATGGCTTACCGTTTCCCCTGAGGAGAAAAATGACTGTCATCTAGCATTAGCCTGTGTTGTAAGAAGGAGACTAGTCATACCTGAAGCAGATGAGTCTGCAAACTGTTACCCCCCAACTGAAGTTCTCTTGTTTCAACAGTCCTGCGTGGTAACAGTAATGGATTTTAGTTACTTGTGCTAAAATCATAGCCCTCTTAAACAGAAATCTTCAACACTTTTCTGTTATAGAGTAAATAGTACAAGCCAGCACTATTTTAAAATAACAAACTCTTGATAGAAGAATAAAAAACTACAACTAACACCACAAACTGAGCGGCAAGGAGAATGACTGAGGGGCGGAGCCAGAGGGGGAGCTATATGGACAGCTCTTGCTGTGTGCTCTCCTTGCCTTTCCCTGTGGGGGAGAACATTTCCCACAAGTAATGGATGACGCCGTGGACCGGACACACCAATGTTGGAGAAAAACAGAACTTTCCAAGATAGAAGTTTAATATCTATGGAATGCATAGGTTCAAACGGAACCCCTTGAAGAACTTTAAGAACTAAATTCAAACTCCATGGTGGAGCAACAGGTTTAAACACAGGCTTGATTCTAACTAAAGCCTGACAGAACGACTGAACGTCTGGAACATCTGCCAGACGTTTGTGCAGTAGAAATGATAAAGCAGATATCTGTCCCTTTAAGGAACTAGCTGATAGCCCCTTCTCCAATCCTTCTTGGAGAAAGGACAAAATCCTAGGAATCGTGATCTTACTCCATGAGTAGCCTTTGGATTCGCACCAATAAAGATATTTACGCCATATCTTATGATACATTTTCCTAGTGACAGGCTTTCGAGCCTGAATCAAGGTATCTATGACCGACTCAGAGAATCCCCGCTTGGATAAAATCAAGCGTTCAATCTCCAGGCAGTCAGCCGCAGAGAAACTATATTTGGATGCTGGAACGGACCTTGAATCCAGAGTCCATGGTGGAAGGGATGACATGTCCACCAGGTCTGCATACCAAGTCCTGCGTGGCCACGCAGGTGCTATCAAAATCACCGAAGCTCTCACCTGCTTGATTCTGGCAATCAAACGAGGAAGGAGAGGAAATGGTGGAAACACATAAGTCAGGTTGAACGACCAGGGTACTGCTAGAGCATCTATCAGTACTGCTTGAGGATCCCTTGATCTGTACCCGTAACAAGGAAGTTTGGCGTTCTGACGAGACGCCATCAGATCCAATTCTGATGTGCCCCATTGATGAATCAATTGTGCAAACACCTCCGGATGGAGTTCCTACTCCCCCGGATGAAAAGTCTGACGACTTAGAAAATCCGCTTCCCAGTTCTCCACTCCTGGGATATAGATTGCTGATAGATGGCAAGAGTGAGTCTCTCCCATTGAATTATTTTGGTAACCTCTATCATCGCTAGAGAACTCTTTGTTCCCCCCTGATGATTGATATATGCTACAGTCGTGATATTGTCCGACTGGAATCTTATGAATTTGTCCGAAGCCAGCTGAGGCCACGCCTGAAGCGCGTTGAATATCGCTCTCAGTTCTAGAATATTTATCGGGAGGAGAGCCTCCTCCTGAGTCCACACACCCTGTGCTTTCAGGGAATTCCAGACTGCACCCCAGCCCAATAGGCTGGCGTCCGTCATCACTATGACCCATGCTGGCCTGCGGAAACACATTCCCTGGGACAGATGATCCTGTGACAACCACCAAAGAAGAGAGTCTTTGGTCTCTTTATCCAGATTTATCGGAGGAGATAAATCTGCATAATCCCCATTTCACTGTTTGTGCATGCATAGTTCCAGTGGTCTGAGATGCAAGCGAGCAAACGGAACTATGTCCATTGCTGCTACCATTAGTCCGATTACCTCCATACACTGAGCCACTGACGGCCAAGGAATGGAATGAAGAGCACGGCAGGTGGTTAAAATCTTTGATTTCCTGAGCTCCGTCAGAAAAATTTTCATGTCCACCGAATCCATCAGAGTTCCCAGGAATGGAACTCTTGTGAGAGGGATAAGTGAACTCTTTTTTACGTTCACCTTCCACCCGTGAGATCTTAGAAAAGCCAACACGATGTCCGTGTGAGATTTGGCTAGTTGGCAAGTTGACGCCTGAATTAAGATATCGTCCAGATAAGGCGCCACTGCTAAGCCCCGCGGCCTTAGAACCGCTAGAAGGGACCCTAGCACCTTTGTGAAAATTCTGGGAGCTGTGGCCAACCCGAAGGGAAGAGCCACAAACTGGTAATGCTTGTCCAGAAAGGCAAACCTGAGGAACTGGTGATGATCTTTGTGGATAGGAATGTGTAGATACGCATCCTTTAAGTCCATGGTGGTCATATATTGACCCTCCTGGATCATTGGTAAAATAGTCCGAATGGTCTCCATCTTGAAGGATGGGACTCTGAGGAATTTGTTTAGGATCTTGAGATCTAAAATTGGTCTGAAGGTTCCCTCTTTTTTGGGAACCACAAAGAGATTGGAGTAAAACCCCTGCCCCTGTTCTGTTTTCGGAACTGGGCAGATCACTCCCATGGTATATAGGTCTTTTACACAGCGTAAGAACGCCTCTCTTTTTGTCTGGTTTACAGACAATTGAGAAAGATGGAATCTCCCCCTTGGAGGAGAATCTTTGAAATCTAGAAGATACCCCTGGGTTATGATTTCTAAAGCCCAGGAGTCCTGAACGTCTCTTGCCCAAGCCTGAGCAAAGAGAGAAAGTCTGCCCCCTACTAGATCCGGTCCCGGATCGGGGGCTACCCCTTCATGTTGTCTTGGTGGCAGCAACGGGCTTCTTGGCCTGTTTACCTTTGTTCCAAGTCTGGTTAGGTCTCCAGACTGACTTGGATTGAGCAAAATTCCCCTCTTGTTTTGCGGCAGGGGAAGAAGCAGAGGGACCACCTTTGAAGTTTCGAAAGGAACGAAAATGATTTTGTTTGGTCCTTATCTTACTTGTCTTATCCTGAGGAAGGGCATGGCCTTTTCCTCCAGTGATGTCTGAAATAATCTCTTTCAGTTCAGGCCCGAATAGGGTCTTACCCTTGAAAGGGATGGCTAAAAGCTTAGCTTTTGATGACACATCAGCAGACCAGGACTTCAGCCATAACGCTCCACGCGCTAAAATGAATTATGAATTATTTGCCGCTAATTTAGACAGTTGAAAAGCGGCATTTGTAATGAAAGAATTAGCTAGCTTGAGAGCCCTAATTCTATCCAGAATATCATCTAATGGGGTCTCAACCTGAAGAGCCTTGAACCAAAAAGCAGCTGCAGTAGTTACAGGAACAATCCACGCTATAGGTTGCAGAAGAAAACCCTGATGAATAAATATTTTCTTTAAGAGACCCTCTAATTTTTTATCCATAGGATCTTTGAAAGCACAACTATCCTCAATAGGTATAGTTGTACGCTTAGCCAGGGTAGAAATAGCTCCCTCCACCTTAGGGACCGTCTGCCACGAATCCCGCATGGTGTCTGATATGGGAAACATTTTCTTAAAAGTAGGAGGGGGAGAGAACGGAATACCTGGTCTATCCCACTCCTTAGTAACAATGTCAGAAATCCTCTTAGGGACCGGAAAAAACATCAGTGTAGGCAGGAACCTCTAGATATCTGTCCATTTTACACCATTTCTCTGGAACTACAGAGTCGCTAAAACCTCCCTGAGCAATAAGCAGAGGTGTTCTAGTTTAAATTTAAAAGCCGTCATATCTGAGTCTGTCTGAGGGAACATCTTTCCTGAATCAGAAATCTCTCCCTCAGACAGCAAATCCCTCACCCCCAACTCAGAACATTGTGAGGGTACAACAGATATGGCTAATAAAGCGTCAGAGGGCTCAGTATTTACTCTCACACCAGACCTACTGCGCTTCCCCTGCAACCCAGGCAGCTTAGATAAAACCTCTGTGAGGGTAGTATTCATAACTGCGGCCATGTCTTGCAGGGTGAAAGAATTAGACGCACTAGAAGTACTTGGCGTTGCTTGTGCAGGCGCTAATGGTTGTGACACTTGGGGAGAATTAGATGGCATAACCTGATTCCCTTCTGACTGAGAATCATCCTGAGACATACTTTTAGTAGCTAAAATATGTTCTTTGCAATTTATTGCCCTTTCAGTGCATGAGGGACACATTTTAAGTGGGGGTTCCACAATGGCTTCTAAACACATTGAACATTGGCTTTCCTCAATGTCAGACATGTTGTACAGGCTAGTAATGACCACAAACAAGCTTGAAAACACTTTATTTAGTGAAAAAATAACAATCTTAAAAAACGGTACTGCGCCTTTAAGAGAAAAAAAGCATACACGTTCTGCAAAACTGCTTTAAAATACACCAATCGTTTCAAATTTTTGATATAAGATTCAATTTATGCAGTTAAGTTTGCCCCACAAGAAAAAGAAACACTTAACCCTTTATTGTGCAAACCGGATAGTTAATAGGCCTAAATCCGGAAAAAACACCCCCTGCACCTCGCCACAGCCCTGCTGTGGCGCCTACCTGCCCTCAGGGATTGGAAAAATGGGGTTAAAGATTCGATTTGGCCCAACACTTCCACAAGGGCCCTCCGGAGTTGGAGCTTGCTGCTTGCCTTGTAAATACAACTGCGCATCTGAGGCGCGAAAATAGGCCCCGCCCAGCTCATTCAATGTTTTGTCAGCCTAAATGAACCGCACCAGAGCGGTTCCCAACTAGCCATGTGGGTTCTGAGACCCAAACAAGAAGCCAAGTGTACCCTCAATAAAGTCTTCCAAAAAAAACGTTATTGCCCAAAAAACGTTAACAGTACTCCAGAAGTCTTCATCCATCTGCTGCCTGAGAGTAAATAGTACACACCGGTACCATTTAAAATAAAAAACTCTTTCACTTTACCCTTCCTAGTACTTAGAGTAGGCAAAGAGAATGACTGGGGGTGGAGCTAAGGGAGGAGCTATATAGACAGCTCTGCTGTGGTGCTCTTTGCCACTGCCTGTTAGCAGGAGGATAATATCCCACAAGTAAAGGATGAATCCGTGGACTCGCTGTACCTTATAGAAGAAAGACATATTATTATTATTATTCTTTATTTATAAAGCGCCGACAGATTCCGCAGCGCTGCCCATGGGTACAAGGATAACAGTACAGTGGAGAAACAATACGATAAGACACAAAATCTTACAGTCAAATACAGGGGGGGGAATTGAGGGCCCTGTTCCCTTGGGAACTTACAATCTAGATGGATGTAATTATATATATATATATATATATATATATATATATATATATATATATATATATATAGATGTGATAATATAAAATTAGAGTATATAATGACACCAAACATACACAAAGAAATAAAATAGGTAGAGAGCCCTCTACACTAAACCCATAACTCTTCTGACACCTTTATTTTCAATATAGTGTAGAATGTACACTAAAGCCCCAATATAAAGACTGGACACATAATAGGCCCCCTAGCATAGGAATACTTACCCCCCCCCCCTTCTGTAACAGGACCAAGGATTGATGATAATATTTTAACAAATTGCAGGTCAATGGCTCCTGAGCTGCTTTTCTGCTCTTTAGTCTGAAATGAAGAGTAAAGCCTGGGAAGCTTAAGGGGACGGGGCTACCGCCCAGTGTACTACTAATACCTCAAAGAGGCTTACAGTGTAATAAAAACACAAAGTATTGTCAGGGCACCTGAGTATTATTAAAATAATTTATGTAAGAACTTACCTGATAAATTCATTTCTTTCATATTAGCAAGAGTCCATGAGCTAGTGACGTATGGGATATACATTCCTACCAGGAGGGGCAAAGTTTCCCAAACCTCAAAACGCCTATAAATACACCCCTCACCACACCCACAAATCAGTTTAACGAATAGCCAAGAAGTGGGGTGATAAGAAAAAAGTGTGAAGCATAAATATAAGGAATTGGAATAATTGTGCTTTATACAAAAAAATCATAACCACCACCAAAAAAGGGGTGGGCCTCATGGACTCTTGCTAATATGAAAGAAATGAATTTATCAGGTAAGTTCTTACATAAATTATGTTTTCTTTCATGTAATTAGCAAGAGTCCATGAGCTAGTGACGTATGGGATAATGACTACCCAAGATGTGGATCTTCCACGCAAGAGTCACTAGAGAGGGAGGGATAAAATAAAGACAGCCAATTCCGCTGAAAAAAATCCAAACCCAAAAATAAAGTTTAAATCTTATAAAGAAAAAAACTGAAAATATAAGCAGAAGATTCAAACTGAAACAGCTGCCTGAAGTACTTTTCTACCAAAAACAGCTTCAGAAGAAGAAAACACATCAAAATGGTAGAATTTAGTAAAAGTATGCAAAGAAGACCAAGTTGCTGCTTTGCAAATCTGATCAACCGAAGCTTCATTCCTAAACGCCCAGGAAGTAGAAACTGACCTAGTAGAATGAGCTGTAATCCTTTGAGGCGGAGTTTTACCCGACTCGACATAAGCATGATGAATTAAAGATTTCAACCAAGATGCCAAAGAAATGGCAGAGGCCTTCTGACCTTTCCTAGAACCGGAAAATATAACAAATAGACTAGAAGTCTTTCTGAAATTCTTAGTAGCTTCAACATAATATTTCAAAGCTCTAACTACATCCAAAGAATGCAATGATTTCTCCTTAGAATTCTTAGGATTAGGACATAATGAAGGAACCACAATTTCTCTACTAATGTTGTTAGAATTCACAACCTTAGGTAAAAATTTAAAAGAAGTTCGCAACACCGCCTTATCCTGGTGAAAAATCAGAAAAGGAGACTCACAAGAAAGAGCAGATAATTCGGAAACTCTTCTGGCAGAAGAGATGAAAAATCAGAAAAGGAGACTCACAAGAAAGAGCAGATAATTCAGAAACTCTTCTGGCAGAAGAGATGGCCAAAAGGAACAAAACTTTCCAAGAAAGTAATTTAACGTCCAATGAATGCATAGGTTCAAACGGAGGAGCTTGAAGAGCCCCCAGAACCAAATTCAAACTCCAAGGAGGAGAAATTGACTTAATAACAGGTTTTATACGAACCAAAGCTTGTACAAAACAATGAATGTCAGGAAGATTAGCAATCTTTCTGTGAAAAAGAACAGAAAGAGCAGAGATTTGTCCTTTCAAGGAACTTGCAGACAAACCTGTATCCAAACCATCCTGAAGAAACTGTAAAATTCTCGGAATTCTAAAAGATTGCCAGGAAAAATGATGAAAAAGACACCAAGAAAACATAATTTATGTAAGAACTTACCTGATAAATTCATTTCTTTCATATTAGCAAAAGTCCATGAGCTAGTGACGTATGGGATATACATTCCAACCAGGAGGGGCAAAGTTTCCCAAACCTCAAAATGCCTATAAATACACCCCTCACCACACCCACAAATCAGTTTAACGAATAGCCAAGAAGTGGGGTGATAAGAAAAAAATGCGAAAGCATATAAAATAAGGAATTGGAATAATTGTGCTTTATACAAAAAAATCATAACCACCACAAAAAGGGTGGGCCTCATGGACTCTTGTTAATATGAAAGAAATGAATTTATCAGGTAAGTTCTTACATAAATTATGTTTTCTTTCATGTAATTAGCAAGAGTCCATGAGCTAGTGACGTATGGGATAATGACTACCCAAGATGTGGATCTTCCACGCAAGAGTCACTAGAGAGGGAGGGATAAAATAAAGACAGCCAATTCCGCTGAAAAAAATCCAAACCCAAAAATAAAGTTTAAATCTTATAAAGAAAAAAACTGAAAATATAAGCAGAAGATTCAAACTGAAACCGCTGCCTGAAGTACTTTTCTACCAAAAACTGCTTCAGAAGAAGAAAACACATCAAAATGGTAGAATTTAGTAAAAGTATGCAAAGAGGAAAAAGTTGCTGCTTTGCAAATCTGATCAACCGAAGCTTCATTCCTAAACGCCCAGGAAGTAGAAACTGACCTAGTAGAATGAGCTGTAATCCTTTGAGGCGGAGTTTTACCCGACTCAACATAGGCATGATGAATTAAAGATTTCAACCAAGATGCCAAAGAAATGGCAGAAGCTTTCTGGCCTTTTCTAGAACCGGAAAAGATAACAAATAGACTAGAAGTCTTTCGGAAAGATTTAGTAGCTTCAACATAATATTTCAAAGCTCTAACAACATCCAAAGAATGCAACGATTTCTCCTTAGAATTCTTAGGATTAGGACATAATGAAGGAACCACAATTTCTCTACTAATGTTGTTGGAATTCACAACCTTAGGTAAAAATTGAAAAGAAGTTCGCAACACCGCCTTATCCTGATGAAAAATCAGAAAAGGAGACTCACAAGAAAGAGCAGATAATTCAGAGACTCTTCTGGCAGAAGAGATCGCCAAAAGGAACAAAACTTTCCAAGAAAGTAATTTAATGTCCAATGAATGCATGGGTTCAAAAGGAGGAGCTTGAAGAGCCCCCAGAACCAAATTCAAACTCCAAGGAGGAGAAATTGACTTAATGACAGGTTTTATACGAACCAAAGCTTGTACAAAACAATGAATATCAGGAAGATTAGCAATCTTTCTGTGAAAAAGAACAGAAAGAGCAGAGATTTGTCCTTTCAAGGAACTTGCGGACAAACTTATCTAAACCATCCTGAAGAAACTGTAAAATTCTCGGTATTCTAAAAGAATTCCAAGAAATGATGAGAAAGACACCAAGAAATATAAGTCTTCCAGACTCTATAATATATCTCTCTAGATACAGATTTACGAGCCTGTAACATAGTATTAATCACAGAGTCAGAGAAACCTCTTTGACCAAGAATCAAGCGTTCAATCTCCATACCTTTAAATTTAAGGATTTGAGATCCTGATGGAAAAAAGGACCTTGCGAGGTCTGGTCTTAACGTTAGAGTCCACGGTTGGCAAGAGGCCATCCGGACAAGATCCGCATACCAAAACCTGTGAGGCCATGCCGGAGCTACCAGCAGAACAAACAAGCATTCCTTCAGAATCTTGGAGATTACTCTTGGAAGAAGAACTAGAGGCGGAAAGATATAGGCAGGATGATACTTCCAAGGAAGTGATAATGCATCCACTGCCTCCGCCTGAGGATCCCGGGATCTGGACAGATACCTGGGAAGTTTCTTGTTTAGATGAGACACCATCAGATCTATTTCTGGAAGTTCCCACATTTGAACAATCTGAAGAAATACCTCTGGGTGAAGAGACCATTCGCCCGGATGCAACGTTTGGCGACTGAGATAATCCGCTTCCCAATTGTCTATTACCTGGGATATGAACCGCAGAGATTAGACAGGAGCTGGATTCCGCCCAAACCAGAATTCGAGATACTTCTTTCATAGCCAAAGGACTGTGAGTCCCTCCTTGATGATTGATGTATGCCACAGTTGTGACATTGTCTGTCTGAAAACAAATGAACGATTCTCTCTTCAGAAGAGGCCAAGACTTTAGAGCTCTGAAAATTGCACGGAGTTCCAAAATATTGATCGGTAATCTCACCTCCTGAGATTCCCAAACTCCTTGTGCCGTCAGAGATCCCCACACAGCTCCCCAACCTGTAAGACTTGCATCTGTTGAAATTACAGTCCAGGTCGGAAGAACAAAAGAAGCCCCCTGAATTAAACGATGGTGATCTGTCCACCACGTCAGAGAGTGTCGTACAATCGGTTTTAAAGATATTAATTGAGATATCTTTGTGTAATCCCTGCACCATTGATTCAGCATACAGAGCTGAAGAGGTCGCATGTGAAAACGAGCAAAGGGGATCGCGTCCGATGCAGCAGTCATAAGACCTAGAATTTCCATGCATAAGGCTACCGAAGGGAATGATTGTGACTGAAGGTTTCGACAAGCTGAAATCAATTTTAGACGTCTCTTGTCTGACAAAGACAGAGTCATGGACACTGAATCTATCTGGAAACCCAGAAAGATTACCCTTGTCTGAGGAATCAATGAACTTTTTAGTGAATTGATCCTCCAACCATGATCTTGAAGAAACAACACAAGTCAATTCGTATGAGATTCTGCTAAATGTAAAGACTGAGCAAGTACCAAGATATCGTCCAAATAAGGAAATACCACAATACCCTGTTCTCTGATTACAGACAGAAGGGCACAGAGAACCTTTGGAAAAATTCTTGGAGCTGTAGCTAGGCCAAACGGCAGAGCCACAAACTGGTAATGCTTGTCCAGGAAAGAGATTCTCAGGAACTGATAGTGATCTGGATGAATCGGAATATGCAGATATGCATCCTGTAAATCTATTGTGGACATATAATGCCCTTGCTGAACAAAAGGCAAGATAGTCCTTACAGTTACCATTTTGAATGTTGGTATCCTTACATAACGATTCAATATTTTTAGATCCAGAACTGGTCTGAAGGAATTCTCCTTCTTTGGTACAATGAAGAGATTCGAATAAAACCCCAGCCCCTGTTCCAGAACTGGAACTGGCATAATTACTCCAGCCAACTCTAGATCTGAAACACATTTCAGAAATGCTTGAGCTTTCACTGGATTTACTGGGACACGGGAAAGAAAAAATCTCTTTGCAGGAGGTCTTATCTTGAAACCAATTCTGTACCCTTCTGAAACGATGTTCTGAATCCAAAGATTGTGAACAGAATTGATCCAAATTTCTTTGAAAAAACGTAACCTGCCCCCTACCAGCTGAGCTGGAATGAGGGCCGCACCTTCATGTGGACTTAGAAGCTGGCTTTGCTTTTCTAGAAGGCTTGGATTTATTCCAGACTGGAGATGGTTTCCAAACTGAAACTGCTCCTGAGGAAGAAGGATCAGGCTTTTGTTCTTTGTTGAAACGAAAGGAACGAAAACGATTAGCCCTGTTTTTACCCTTAGATTTTTTATCCTGTGGTAAAAAAGTTCCTTTCCCACCAGTAACAGTTGAGATAATAGAATCCAACTGAGAACCAAATAATTTGTTACCCTGGAAAGAAAGGGAAAGTAGAGTTGATTTAGAAGACATATCAGCATTCCAAGTTTTAAGCCATAAAGCTCTTCTAGCTAAAATAGCTAGAGACATAAACCTGACATCAACTCTGATAATATCAAAAATGGCATCACAGATAAAATTATTAGCATGTTGAAGAAGAATAATAATATTATGAGAATCATGATCTGTTACTTGTTGCGCTAAAGTTTCCAACCAAAAAGTTGAAGCTGCAGCAACATCAGCCAATGATATAGCAGGTCTAAGAAGATTACCTGAACACAGATAAGCTTTTCTTAGAAAGGATTCAATTTTCCTATCTAAAGGATCCTTAAACGAAGTACCATCTGCCGTAGGAATAGTAGTACGTTTAGCAAGGGTAGAAATAGCCCCATCAACTTTAGGGATTTTGTCCCAAAATTCTAATCTGTCAGACGGTACAGGATATAATTGCTTAAAACGTTTAGAAGGAGTAAATGAATTACCCAATTTATCCCATTCTTTGGAAATTACTGCAGAAATAGCATTAGGAACAGGAAAAACTTCTGGAATAACCACAGGAGCTTTAAATACCTTATCCAAACGTTTAGAATTAGTATCAAGAGGACCAGAATCCTCTATTTCTAAAGCAATTAGTACTTCTTTAAGTAAAGAACGAATAAATTCCATTTTAAATAAATATGAAGATTTATCAGCATCAACCTCTGAGACAGAATCCTCTGAACCAGAAGAGTCATCAGAATCAGAATGATGATGTTCATTTAAAAATTCATCTGTAGGGAGAGAAGTTTTAAAAGATTTTTTACGTTTACTAGAAGGAGAAATAACAGACATAGCCTTCTTTATGGATTCAGAAACAAAATCTCTTATATTATCAGGAACATTCTGCACCTTAGATGTTGAGGGAACTGCAACAGGCAATGGTACTTTACTAAAGGAAATATTATCTGCTTTAACAAGTTTGTCATGACAATCAATACAAACAACAGCTGGAGAAATAGCTACCAAAAGTTTACAGCAGATACACTTAGCTTTGGTAGATCCAGCACTAGACAGCGATTTTCCTGTAGTATCTTCTGACTCAGATGCAACGTGAGACATCTTGCAATATGTAAGAGAAAAAACAACATATATATAAAGCAAAGTTGATCAAATTCCTTAAATGACAGTTTCAGGAATGGGAAAGAATGCCAAATAACAAGCTTCTAGCAACCAGAAGCAATGAAAAATGAGACTTAAATAATGTGGAGACAAAAGCGACGCCCATATTTTTCGCGCCAATAAGACGCCCACATTATTTGGCGCCGGAAACGGAAACAAATTTTTTGCGCCAAAAAAGTCCGCGCCAAGAATAACGCAATAAAATGAAGCATTTTCAGCCCCCGCGAGCCTAACAGCCCACAGGGAAGAGTCAATTTTTTGAAGGTAAGAAAAAATGATTACATCAAATGCATTATCCCAAATATGAAACTGACTGTCTGAAAATAAGGAAAGTTGAACATTCTGAGTCAAGGCAAATAAATGTTTGAATACATATATTTAGAACTTTATAAACAAAGCGCCCAACCATAGCTTAGAGTGTCACAGAAAATAAGATTTACTTACCCCAGGACACTCATCTACATGTTTGTAGAAAGCCAAACCAGTACTGAAACGAGAATCAGCAGAGGTAATGGTATATATAAGAGTATATCGTCGATCTGAAAAGGGAGGTAAGAGATGAATCTCTACGACCGATAACAGAGAACCTATGAAATAGACCCCGTAGAAGGCGATCACTGCATTCAAATAGGCAATACTCTCCTCACATCCCTCTGACATTCACTGCACGCTGAGAGGAAAACCGGGCTCCAACTTGCTGCGGAGCGCATATCAACGTAGAATCTAGCACAAACTTACTTCACCACCTCCATCGGAGGCAAAGTTTGTAAAACTGAATTGTGGGTGTGGTGAGGGGTGTATTTATAGGCATTTTGAGGTTTGGGAAACTTTGCCCCTCCTGGTAGGAATGTATATCCCATACGTCACTAGCTCATGGACTCTTGCTAATTACATGAAAGAAATGAAGATTTATCAGCATCAACCTCTGAGACAGAATCCTCTGAACCAGAAGAGTCATTAGAATCAGAATGATGATGTTCATTTAAAAATTCATCTGTATAAAGAGAAGTTTTAAAAGATTTTTTATGTTTACTAGAAGGAGGAATAACAGACATAGCCTTCTTGATGGATTCAGAAACAAAACACGTATGACGCCGGAAACAGAAAAGATTTTTTGCGCCAAAAAAGTCCGCGACAAGAATGACGCAATAAAATGAAGCATTTTCAGCCCCCGTGAGCCTAACAGCCCACAGGGAAAAAAAGTCAAATTTTTAAGGTAAGAAAAATGATTGATTCAAATGCATTATCCCAAATATGAAACTGACTGTCTGAAAATAAGGAATGTTGAACATTCTGAGTCAAGGCAAATAAATGTTTGAATACATATATTTAGAACTTTATTAAAAAAGTGCCCAACCATAGCTTACAGTGTCACAGAAAATAAGACTTACTTACCCCAGGACACTCATCTACATGTTTGTAGAAAGCCAAACCAGTACTGAAACGAAAATCAGCAGAGGTAATGGTATATATATAAGAGTATATCGTCGATCTGAAAAGGGAGGTAAGAGATGAATCTCTACGACCGATAACAGAGAACCTATGAAATAGACCCCGTAGAAGGAGATCATTGAATTCAAACAGGCAATACTCTCCTCACATCCCTCTGACATTCACTGCACGCTGAGAGGAAAACCGGGCTCCAACCTGCTGCGGAGCGCATATCAACGTAGAATCTAGCACAAACTTACTTCACCACCTCCATAGGAGGCAAAGTTTGTAAAACTGATTTGTGGGTGTGGTGAGGGGTGTATTTATAGGCATTTTGAGGTTTGGGAAACTTTGCCCCTCCTGGTTGGAATGTATATCCCATACGTCACTAGCTCATGGACTCTTGCTAATTACATGAAAGAAATATAAGTCTTCCAGACTCTATAATATATCTCCCTAGATACGGATTTACGAGCCTGTAACATAGTATTAATCACAGAGTCAGAGAAACCTCTTTGACTAAGAATCAAGCGTTCAATCTCCACACCTTTAAATTTAAGGATTTGAGATCCTGATGGAAAAAAGGACCTTGCGACAAAAAAACAACATATAAAGCAAAATTGATCAAAATTCCTTAAATGACAGTTTCAGGAATGGGAAAAAATGCCAGTGAACAAGCTTCTAGCAACAAAAAGCAATAAAATAATAAGACTTAAATAATGTGGAGACAATAGTGACGCCCATATTTTCTTAGCGCCAAAAAAGACGCCCACATTATTTGGCGCCTAAATGCTTTTGGCGCCAAAAATGACACCACATCCGGAACGCCAACACTTTTGGCGCAAAAAAAACGTCAAAAATGACGCAACTTCCGGCGACACGTATGACGCCGGAAACAGAAAAAAAAATTTTGCGCCAAAAAAGTCAGCGCCAAGAATGACGCAATAAAATGAAGCATTTTCAGCCCCCGCGAGCCTAACAGCCCACAGGGAAAAAAGTCAAATTTTAAGGTAAGAAAAAATTGATTGATTCATATGCATTATCCCAAATATGAAACTGACTGTCTGAAATAAGGAACGTTAAACATCCTGAGTCAAGGCAAATAAATGTTTGAATACATATATTTAGAACTTTATAAAAAAGTGCCCAACCATAGCTTAGAGTGTCACAGAAAATAAGACTTACTTACCCCAGGACACTCATCTACAAGTTGTAGAAAGCCAAACCAGTACTGAAACGAAAATCAGTAGAGGTAATGGTATATATAAGAGTATATCGTCGATCTGAAAAGGGAGGTAAGAGATGAATCTCTACGACCGATAACAGAGAACCTATGAAATAGACCCCGTAGAAGGAGATCATTGTATTCAAATAGGCAATACTCTCCTCACATCCCTCTGACATTCACTGCACGCCGAGAGGAAAACCGGGCTCCAACCTGCTGCGGAGCGCATATCAACGTAGAATCTAGCACAAACTTACTTCACCACCTCCATAGGAGGCAAAGTTTGTAAAACTGATTTGTGGGTGTGGTGAGGGGTGTATTTATAGGCATTTTGAGGTTTGGGAAACTTTGCCCCTCCTGGTAGGAATGTATATCCCATACGTCACTAGCTCATGGACTCTTGCTAATTACATGAAAGAAATATATATATATATGGTTGTTAAGACCACAGGATTAATTACATATGAAACTAGTTGCATCAGTTTATTTCCTGTAGATTGCAGTCCTCTATGCCAAAATGATGTTTGGCTGTATAAACAAACCCCCTCTCTCATTCATCAAAAGAAATGTTGTCAAAGTTACCTTAAGAAAGAACAAAGGCTTAGACTGTTGTATAGGAAGACAGATTGTATCAAAAAGATAGTCATCTGAATATTCCAGATCTTAGATCAGACAGTCATTTCAAAGAAAGGCAAATTACTTCAAAAGAGATGGCCATCTATATTTTGTATATTGTAAATCTTGGATCAAACATGAAGATTCCCTTTCTTGATTAACAGAACATCTGAGAACAAGATTATCAGATAGATGACCCCATACAGTGATATACAGACACAATGTCTGAGAAATGGCTGGATTTCTTTTTACACTTAATGAGATTCATTAGCTGGAGAAATGACTAAAGTGTAACCTATGTTTAAATGATCCCCTGTTGAGCACCATACACATCTATGCTGGCTAACAAAGAAACATGTCTACATTGTGACTCTCAAAATACACTGTTAAAATACAACTTGTATTTAGAATTCAAGTAAAATATACCTCAGTATTGTAGGAAAATATATATTTTTAATGGATATGAGATTGTCTATTTGTAGGATATTAAATATGAACACATGAATATGGGAGATTGTCAATGCCTAAGAAGGATAATATGGAAAGCTGAAAGCCTAAAAAACATAATTTATGTAAGAATTTACCTGATAAATTAATTTATTTCATATTGGCAAGAGTCCATGAGCTAGTGACATATGGGATATACATTCCTACCAGGAGGGGCAAAGTTTCCCAAACCTCAAAATGCCTATAAATACACCCCTCACCACACCCACAATTCAGTTTAACGAATAGCCAAGAAGTGGGGTGATAAAGAAAGGAGCAAAAGCATAAACAATGGAATTGGAATAATTGTGCTTTATACAAAAAAATCATAACCACCATAAAAAGGGTGGACCTCATGGACTCTTGCCAATATGAAAGAAATAAATTTATCAGGTAAATTCTTACATAAATTATGTTTTCTTTTATGTAATTGGCAAGAGTCCATGAGCTAGTGACGTATGGGATAGCAATACCCAAGATGTGGAACTCCACGCAAGTCACTAGAGAGGGAGGGATAAAAAATAAAGACAGCCAATTCCGCTGAAAAAATTAATCCACAACTCAAATCATAAGTTTAATCTTATAATGGAAAAGAAAAAAACTGAAATTATAAGCAGAAGAATCAAACTGAAAAAACTGCTTCTGAAGAAGAAAAAAACATCAAAATGGTAGAACTTAGTAAATGTATGCAAAGAAGACCAAGTTGCTGCTTTGCAAATCTGATCAACTGAAGCTTCATTCTTTAAAGCCCAGGAAGTAGAAACTGACCTAGTAGAATGAGCTGTAATCCTCTGAGGCGGGGATTTAACCGACTCCAAATAAGCGTGATGAATCAAAAGCTTTAACCAAGATGCCAAAAAAATGGCAGAAGCCTTCTGACCTTTCCTAGAACCTGAAAAGATAACAAATAGACTAGAAGTCTTCCTGAAATCTTTAGTAGCTTCAACATAATATTTCAAAGTTCTCACCACATCCAAAGAATGTAAAGATCTTTCCAAAGAATTCTTAGGATGGGGACACAAAGAAGGGACAACAATTTCCCTACTAATGTTGTTGGAATTCACAACTTTAGGTAAGAATTTAAATGAAGTACGCAAAACTGCCTTTTCCTGATGAAAAAAATCAGAAAAGGAGACTCACAAGAAAGAGCAGATAATTCAGAAACTCTTCTAGCAGAAGAGATGGCCAAAAGAAACAACACTTTCCAAGAAAGCAATTTAATGTCCAAAGAATGCATAGGCTCAAACGGAGGAGCCTGTAAAGCCTTCAAAACCAAATTAAGACTCCAAGGAGGAGATTGATTTAATGACAGGCTTGATACGAACTAAAGCCTGTACAAAACAATGAATATCAGGGAGTGTAGCAATTTTTCTGTGGAATAAAACAGAAAGAGCAGAGATTTGTCCTTTCAAGGAACTTGCAGACAAACCCTTTTCCAAACCATCCTGAAGAAACTGTAAAATTCTAGGAATTCTAAAAGAATGCCAAGAGAATTTATGAGAAGAACACCATGAAATGTAAGTCTTCCAAACTCGATAATAAATCTTTATAGAAACAGATTTACGAGCCTGCAACATAGTATTAATCACTGAGTCAGAGAAACTTCTATGACTAAGCACTAAGTGTTCAATTTCCATACCATTTAATGATTTGAGATCCTGATGGAAAAACGGACCTTGAGATAGAAGGTCTGAACTTAGTGGAAGTGGCCATGGTTGGCAACTGGACATCCGAACAAGATCCGCATACCAAAACCTGTGAGCCCATGCTGGAGCCACCAGCAGCACAAACGATTGCTCCATGATGATCCTGGAAATCACTCTTGGAAGAAGAACTAGAGGCAGAAAAATATAGGCAGGTTCATAACTCCAAGGAAGTGTCAATGTATCCACTGCTTCCGCATGAGGATCCCTGGACCTGGAAAGTTTCTTGTTTAGATGAGATGCCATCAGATCTATTTCTGGAAGCCCCCACATCTGAACAATTTGAAAAAACACATCTGGGTGAAGAGACCACTCTCCCGGATGTAAAGCTTGACGACTGAGATAATCCGCTTCCCAATTGTCTATACCTGGGATATGGACCGCTGAAATTAGACAGGAGCTGGATTCTGCCCAAACAAGTATCCGGGATACTTCTTTCATAGCTTTAGGACTGTGAGTCCCACCCTGATGATTGACATACGCCACAGTTGTGATATTGTCTGTCTGAAAACAAATAAATGGCTCTCTCTTCAATAGAGGCCAAAACTGAAGAGCTCCAGTAGTAGATTCTGAGACAGGATCAGATTGAGACATCCTGCAGTATGTAAAAGAAAAAACAACATATAAAGCAAAATTATCAATTTCCTTATATGACAGTTTCAGGAATGGGGAAAAATGCAAAAAGAATAAGCCTCTGACATAGAAAATAAGACCAGAGGCAAAAGGAATGAGGTCTTAAATAATGAAAAAATGTTTGGCGCCAAATATGATGCACCACAAACCGAAAACCGCCCGGAACGAAACTCGAGCGTCATAGATGACGCAACCTTGTGAAAAGACTCGGCGCCAACTAAGACGCCGGAAATGACGAATTTCCGTCAACAAACGTAATTTTTTGCGCCAAAAAAGTCTTGCGCCAAGAATGACGCAATAAATTATAGCATTTTGCGCACTCGCGAGCCTAATACAGTTCGCAATTTAGAATGAGTCAATTTGAAAACCTCAGGTAAGATTTTTTTTTTTTTTTAAAGCATTTCCCAGATATGAAACGGACAGTCTGCAAAAAGGAAATATACTGATAAACCTGAATCATGGCAAATAGAAGTACAAAACATATATTTATAAACCATAGCTGAGAGTGTCTTAAATAAATGAAACATACTTACCAAAAGACACCCTTCCACATATAGCAGATAGCCAAACCTGTACTGAAACGAGAATCAGTAGAGGTAATGGTATATAAGAGTATATCGTCGATCTGAAAAGGGAGGTAGGAGATGAATCTCTACGACCGATAACAGAGAACCTATGAAATAGATCTCCGTTAGGAAGACCATTGTATTCAATAGGTGATACTCCCTTCACATCCCTCTGACATTCACTGTACTCTGAGAGGAACCGGGCTTCAACATGCTGAGAAGCGCATATCAACGTAGAAATCTAGCACAAACTTACTTCACCACCTCCATAGGAGGCAAAGTTTGTAAAACTGAATTGTGGGTGTGGTGAGGGGTGTATTTATAGGCATTTTGAGGTTTGGGAAACTTTGCCCCTCCTGGTAGGATTGTATATCCCATACGTCACTAGCTCATGGACTCTTGCCAATTACATGAAAGAAATCCAGATTTCAACATGTCTTAACCTATGTATTTTTCCTTTTTAAACATAGGATGTTTAAAGATTTAGTATGGCCAATTTTTAATAATCTATGTCTGTATTTTCCAGGCATATAACAAATACACGTGTGGTTGTCCCAATAAGAGGTATACTGAATATGAAATATGCTGTGTTTTTATATGAATAAAAGGAAATAACCATATGCTATTTTTAAATGGATTTTAAGATAAATAATTAGCAGTATAAATTGCTTATTAATATGATTATAAAAAATATGCTTATGTCTGGTATTGAAGTGATCAGAGAAAATAGCACTATATGATCCAGTGAATATTAAACACATAGTTTATTGATATCAAATTATAGTGTACATATTAAATATATACAAGAATCTGTAATTTTACTGTATAGAAATAATTGAATGAAACGGTTTGTCTCTGTCTGCTGCCCCCGGTGTTGTGATACGAGAATTACAACCAAAAGATTTGATTGTTAACAAAGATGCATTTCCCTAGCATCCATGCATTTCCAGGGAACCAATGAGATGTTCAGCTCCATTAAGGGCCTTTTCAATTCACTAATGATGGTACAGAAAGGGGTGGGGTTATATCACACGATTTAACCCCAAGCATGAAAAAAGGCTGGCTAACTTTTTGCTGAAACCCTGGACTGATAACTGCTGCGTGGGGACACAGTTATTATAAGCAAAATAGCTACCCTTTCTTCTCCACATGCAAAATACTCCTTTTGTATTCTGAGGTGAATTTGGACTTGATGAGAAATTCTGAAAAGCTAATATTCATTGGTTATCTGGTAAAGCATAAGACGTTGCTAAATATAGGTAATATTTAAAACAAACATCCATTGTTGCTGTAGTTAGCAGACTTAAAGGAATAAATTGTTTTTTAACCTTGTATTTCATAGCCTGTGTATTTTAAACTAATCCTTAGTGCTAAGTAATTTATCTTTGCAAATATATATATATTTTAGAATTGGTCTTAATTGTAAGTAATTAAGGACTTATTTAAGCTTAGATAAATTGGCATAGGAGTTTGGTTGTTGGCACAAATAATATATTAAATTTCTGATGTTTTAAATGGGAATTATATAAAATAAATTGTGGCTATATAGCTGATTGTACTGCTTGAATGTTAGTGGCTCAGATTCTGTTATCTCATAGTGGTATTTTAAATGCAACTCTGATTTGAGAGACTATTGTGAATAAGGCAACTTTTATGATCTTTGCATAGCATATTAGAATAGTTTAAACGTGTATAGTATTGCTTCCTGTCTGGTTCTCTATTAATTTAATTGAATGGGTCTATAAATTTTAACTAATAAAAAAAAACTTAGAAATTTACATTAATTTTATTGTTTTGGTATATGCATTTTTATTGGGGGTTTACTTTAAAGAATAATGATTAAATATATTGTATTATAACCCGGCCATATACTGACAGTATGCACAAAGCACTATAAATACACACACACCATAAAACCATAAATAAAATCACCCCCTGCCACACCGGATTGTTCTCTATGGAACCGATAACTGCACAGAGCAATTCTTTCTTAAAAGGACAGTATACACCAATTTTCATATAACTGCATGTAACAGACACTACTATAAAGAATATGCACATATACTGATCTAAAAATCCAGTATAAAACCTTTTAAAAACTTAGTTGGGCTGGGAACAAACACTCTCCCCCTCTTTCCTGCATATGAAAAGACAGATTAGACAAACAGGGGGCAGCAGGAGTCTGTAAACAAGTGTATACATCTGATACTTTGGGGCTTGGTGAGGAGTCTGAAAATCAGCACGTTATTAAAAAATAAGCAAAACTATACATTGTTACAAAAACACTCCCAGATGAGCTATTTAAATGCATTATCTACAAAACATGTATGCAAAAAAAGAAATCTATTGTACAATGTCCCTTTAAAGGGACAGGCACTTATTTTCTACAAGTTGCTTAAAATGGTTCCCCAGAGCTGTCAGAGGGCTGTTAATTGTCTCAATCTTACCTGTCTGTGTCCCTGATAAGAATAGAGCACACAGGGACCTGAAAAAAAGAATAAAGTGAGTCATGAGGAGAGCAGGCTAAGTCCCTTGGCTATGCTGTACCTGTGTCAAAATACCTAAAAATAGTCTCTGGGCTGTGGGTGTGCTGTGGTAAGTTACTTACCTGAAGTAACACTCCACCAGCTTACCAAGAATGTAGCTGCAGCAGTATCCAGTATAGAGCCCATCCAGTACTTGTATGGGTACCGCAGAGGATTTCTGTAGGAAATATCTGTATACCACAGGGGAAGGCTAAGGACAAGTCCCTGCGACGCCTGAGGAGTAGTTATGGCTGAAGACCCATAGGTAAATACTGCCCACATAACAGTGTATTGCTATGTGCCTGTATCATTCAGCTGCTGTGAATTCTCTCTTCTGTCTTCTTTGTGAATGATAATTCCCAGGGACTATGGGTCTCACAATGGTCTCCAAATTAAAATCCATAAGCAAGTAGCTGGAAACACCTCTATTCTCAACCTACTCCTATGAGGCCAAGAACAAAACTAATTAGAGATGGGAGGGATTTTTAGCTCATGTATAGGTTCTTGACCTTCTCCTTGTGGTGGGAAATATAGCCCATGTTATGGAGGACTATGGACCATCATCATTTTATAAAAGAAAAACATATTAAAATAGTCTACAGATGACTGGACCTTTGATATTGGGAAGTATTTGTGACAAAATATAGAAGGGCTCTAAGTGATAGCAAATAGTTGCCATTGTTTGTAACCTATTATATTAGTACTAGAAATATATAATATATTCTGGATATTTTAATAAATATAATGGTAACATTGAAATAAAATTCAACTAACCTGTCAAATTAACAACGCCTCCAGGTCCAATAAAAAATTGCGGTGTAGCAGTATGTATGGTCACAGTTTCTGGACTTTCTGGATTTGTATTAATTTGGTTCTGCATAGCAATCTAGAAAAGAATAGCCATATTAGATTTATTTTTATGCTTCATCAGCTGAAATAAAACTAAACATGGAGTAAGAAATATGAAAGGGAGAGAGAATTTAAAAAATTAATTTTAATTAAACCTAGTTGTCAAATTATTTTCTTACATATAATAATTTTAAAATGTATTACCTGTAGAATTTCTGCAAGGTCTTCATTTCCATTATCCACTGAGATATCAAATGCAGTTTTACAAAACTTGCTCTGCGTATGTACATCAGCTCCATATTTTACTAAGAGTTCTACTACTTCCTGATGGTTGTGTTCAGTTGCCCAGTGAAGAGCGGTCATTTTTAACATGTCTTTGGCATTGATGTCAGCCCCATGCTATAAAGAAGCACAATTATATAAATAAAAAGTAAAAAAATCTGGTGAACGAAACTTTTCACAAGCTCTGCAGTCCATAACGTTATGTAAACATATGTTACGGTACCAACAGTGTACCAAGGGTTAATACCAGATGAACAATGTCCTGCATAGGGAATCAGCAATTCACAACCCAGCCAGTTTCAGGTTTAAAACAGAATGTCTACTTTATTTGAAGGCAGCACACAGATTTATACACCCTGGCTTCAGGTTACAAAGGGCATTGGTTTAACAGTAAAGCAAACATATGAACAATGCATCAAACCTCTAACAATTGTCTATTCACAGGTAAAACAGATTAACATATTAAGTTAATTAACTAGGGAAGAACGTTTACTTAGACAATATGATGTTGGGCAGTCTAGTTAACATAATCACACAAGGACACAATCAGTTTACCCAGACAGACTCCTGAGACACAATCAGATCTTAAACATACATAGAATACATCTTATTACTGAATATAGGAACAGTTCTTATTAGCTATAAAGTCTTTTATGCCCACTTGGCTTATAGAGTCACAATTGCTCCCACAAGGGGCACTCACACCCTGTACCCATCCTGTATTTATGGATACAGGGTGACATAGACATAAGACAGAGTTATGAAAGTACATGGGGTGTCCAGCATATAACATTCCATATTTCCATGCAGTCTCTGGGTATCCTTAAGCCCATGTACCTCCAGCCCAAAGAATGTTCCATAACAGGCCCTCCAATGTACAGTGGCGAGATTGGTTTTGTCACATCTCTCCCCTTTTCCAAACAGACTAACAGGGTATCTGACCTCCTGCCGGTCAGTGCCCTGGTTAGTCCAGCAACCCACCCATAAAACACAATTAGTAGTACAGCCCACCCACAATAAATGGTTACTACACCTGAGTACGGGGAAAACTTGTCCATGTCCAGGTGCCTCACCACAGCTGTGTGGGGGACTGGTACGCTGAATTGGTGGGTTGCGAGGTGGGCAGAGACCAGCTGTACTCTGCCCGGGTGCCAGCACTACCATGGAAGTAGCCTGGTGGGAGCCTGGTTGCTGGAGGGGAAGACCGACTGTCTCCCCTTTGGATACATAGCTGTGCTGCTGGAGGGGGAGACCAATCGTCTCCCCTTTGGCTAAACAGCCGTGTTGCTGGGGGACAGGACCATCAAACTCCTCTCCCTCTGGTTTGTCATGCTCGGCTGTCCAGGGTATATACTGTGCCATATACCACCAGAGCGCCTGGTAGGCATGTCAGTTTGCTGGGACAATCCATCTGTATTCCCGTTATGAGAGAGAATTCCTGTCCATACAAACAAGGGTTCAAATTCCTCAGTGCCCAGACCAGGGCCAAACAGTCCTTCAAAATCCCATCAGCTTCTTTACGAGTTTTCTGTACCTGCTCTTTATAGGTATCCACAATCCCTTCATACTGACATAGGGTGCCCTTGAGTTGCTGCACCTCACTATGAGCCAGCGTCAGCTTCTCCTCAAGTGTCATTAAGTTTGTCTTTAAGGTTTCATGTCCCACTCTCAAGCTGGTGTTTTCTGCAGTCTGTCGGTGCAGCTTGTCTAGCAGAGATTCCTGTTCTAAACGTGCTTTTTCCTCTGCGCTCCTCTTCTCCTTCATCAGCGCATTGTAACGGGACCTCCACATATCAATAGCGGATAGAGATTTACTGAGCTCAGCGTCCTGGGGCTTAGCAGCAGGTGGGTCAGTCTCTGCTGCACGGATCTGGGCACGGGTAGTCACAGAGTTAACATCAGCTGGAACCATAGGAGCGTAGGCAGAAACAAGGGGGGCCAAGTCATTTCCAAGAAGAACATCAGCAGGTAAGTCCTTCTTGACCCCCACATTCACAGGTCTAGCGCCCACTCCCCAATCCAAATGTACCCTGGCAACAGGTAGGCTGAACACATCGCCCCTTGCTACCCTCACAGCCACAGTGTCTCCAGTGTACTGTTTCTCAGACACCAAGTTCTTTTGAAGCAAGGTCATGGTAGCACCAGTATCCCGTAGACCACTGACCTTCTTCCCATTCACTTTAACCAGTTGCCGGTTATTCCGGTGGGCAGCTTGCACAAGGTCTGCCTCATGTAGGATGCTCCAGCATTCTTGCGCCTCTACGTAGCGGGCCGCAGGCTGAGGATTACGTGGGATTCCGCCGGCAGGTCTTCTCCAGGACTGCGCTTGGTTCGCTGCGTTTAGGGGACACTCTGGTCTTTTGTGCCCTAGTTGCTTACATCCAAAGCATCGAATCGGTTGTGAGTAGCCCCGCAAATTGAACAGGGCTCTCTGAGGGTAGTTCGTGGCCGGAGGCCGTGTGGTATAGCGGTGCGCCGGGGTTTGGTAACTGGCAGCTGCTGGGGTGACTGGGGGTCTGTACTCCACTCTAGCAGGGGGCTTAGTGGTAGCAGTGTCCAGTTTGCGGGCATCCGTATACTCATCTGCCAAGCGAGCCGCTTCCTGCAGGGTGGAGGGTTTACGGTCCCGAACCCACTCTCGAACTCCTGCGGGTAACTTGTCGAAGCAATGTTCCAACAGGAATAGCTGCAGCACCTCTTCCCCAGATATGGCTTGGCACCCCGCTATCCAGTGAGCTGCTGTGCGGTGCACCTTACATGCCCACTCAAGGTAGGAATCTCCAGCTAATTTAACAGTGTCTCTGAACCGCCTCCGGTATGCCTCCGATGTAACCGCATACCTGGAGAGCAGAGCCTCTTTTACCGTATTATAATCCCTGACTTCCTCATCTGGAATGGCCCGAAAAGCCTCTCTGGCCCGGCCGGATAATTTTCCAGATAATATCGTGACCCAGTCCTCTGCGGGTACCTTGTGTAGTGCACATTGCCTCTCAAAATCCGCAAGGTACCCATCAATCTCTCCTTCTGTTTCCAGGAAGTTTTTAAAAGCTGCAAAATTTACTTTTCTCTTTTCCATCTTAGTCAGTATTGTAATAATCCCCCTCTTCCTGAGGTTACTGGCTTGTGTAGTTGCTCTTCTGGGCGATAAGGTTCATTCCGTCGCTGCCACCAATGTTACAGTACCAACAGTGTACCAAGGGTTAATACCAGATGAACAATGTCCTGCATAGGGAATCAGCAATTCACAACCCAGCCAGTTTCAGGTTTAAAACAGAATGTCTACTTTATTTGAAGGCAGCACACAGATTTATACACCCTGGCTTCAGGTTACAAAGGGCATTGGTTTAACAGTAAAGCAAACATATGAACAATGCATCAAACCTCTAACAATTGTCTATTCACAGGTAAAACAGATTAACATATTAAGTTAATTAACTAGGGAAGAACGTTTACTTAGACAATATGATGTTGGGCAGTCTAGTTAACATAATCACACAAGGACACAATCAGTTTACCCAGACAGACTCCTGAGACACAATCAGATCTTAAACATACATAGAATACATCTTATTACTGAATATAGGAACAGTTCTTATTAGCTATAAAGTCTTTTATGCCCACTTGGCTTATAGAGTCACAATTGCTCCCACAAGGGGCACTCACACCCTGTACCCATCCTGTATTTATGGATACAGGGTGACATAGACATAAGACAGAGTTATGAAAGTACATGGGGTGTCCAGCATATAACATTCCATATTTCCATGCAGTCTCTGGGTATCCTTAAGCCCATGTACCTCCAGCCCAAAGAATGTTCCATAACAGGCCCTCCAATGTACAGTGGCGAGATTGGTTTTGTCACAACATACAATCATGCGGTTTTAATATTCTGGGATTCATTATTAAAGCTATGCAATCAAGCAACATCAACCCATCCATGTAAGAATAATATAATACTAATTTGTTTTGTGTTATGGGACTTTTTTTTTTTTTTTTAAAGGAAAACACAACATCAATAATGATGAATAATAGGTATGTGCGAAAATCATATTCTGGATATTTGTTTTATAAACAAATGTTGACTATGGCTGTGGGTAGCAGCATTTGGCTATTTTCGGCACTGAATATGTAAGTGTTAAAGTGCAACACACAAATATCTAGATTTGCACAGATATTTGCATTTTGCACTTTAATGCATATCTGGTGCTGAAAAAAAGCCAAATTCCTACAGTCATATTCAACAAACGAATATCCGAAACATAACCTAATGTATTATAATTCTATAATGGTAATGTGGTGGTTGGGGGTAATAAAGGTAATAACAAAATGAATGCTTACCTGATAAATTATTTTCTTTTCTTGGCATGGAGAGTCCACAAATCCATTCTAATTACTAGTGGGAATTCAACTCATAGCCACCAGATGGAGGAAAAGAATACCCCATTTGTTAAGTGTCACTCATGTTACCCATAACCCACAGTCATTCGGCCAAAGGAAAATGGAAAACGAAGATGACACAAGGTAATAGAGGTGCCTGAGGTTTATACAAAAAAGCCGCCTAAGCTCAAATTAAGGGCGGGTCATGTCAAGGAAAGAAAATAATTTATCAGGTAAGCATAAATTTTGTTTTCTTAACCATTGTCATGGAGAGTCCAGTAATCCATTCTAATTACTAGTGGGAATCAATACCCAAGCTAGAGGACACAGAATGGAAGGGAGAGAGAGCAAAACAGGCGGACCTAAACAGAAGGTACCACCACTTGAAGAACCCTACTCCCAAAAGAAACCTCAGCCAAGTGGTCTCTCCTTGCAGATTTGCTCCATAGACGCTTCCTCTCAGAAAGCCAAGGAAAAAAAGACAGCCCTAGAAGAATGAGTCGTAATTCACTCAGGAGGCTGATGACCACAGACCTGAAAAGACCAAGGTCTGACCCAAGGATTGAAACATCAGGCAGGTCCGCCAGACGTTAAGCAAAGACTCGACAAAACAAAAATCTTGATCTTTCAGAGAACTGACTGACAAAAACTAGGCGGTTGATCTCCAAGCAGTCAGCTTCAGAAAAAGCTAGGGTTGACTTATGAAGGTTACAATGTTCACCTTAAGACTCAATTCTACTTGTATGCAGACTACCTTAAACAATAGCAACACTGTATACACAGTCTTTAAGCATAGCTAGGGTTAGAATAGTGATTCAGACCATCCCAGATAAAGGAAGGGACCTAGAAATAGAAAGTCCTTCCTCAGAGGTAAATTACACAGGGAAAATACGACATTGAGGAGAATTAGGAAAAGTCTATACAAAGGAAGTGTATGTCCAGAAAGACAAAAAATAGGAATGGAATGTTCCTTGAGATGTATGCATCCTTCAGATCTATGGTAGTTAAGAAAGATACTCCTGAACCGAATGGAGAACAGAACTGAAAGTCTCCATTTTGAAGGACGGAATCCAGAAAAGTTTGTGAGACCCTGATGTCTAAAAAGGAACGCAAAGATCCTTCTTTCCTGGGAACCATGAAAAGAATGGATAGATCTTTGACCTTGTTCCGCCCGTGGAACTAACACATGTACACCTAGAGAGGCGAGATCCTTCACACAGCTTAATAAAGCCTTTCCTGATCCGGACTGTGGATAAGTTTACAGGGAAAATCTTCCTTAAAGGGACATTAAACACTTTGAGATGGTATATAAAATGATAAATCGTATAAATAAAAAAAAACTCTGGATAATACTTTCATCGTTTATTTTGTCCCCTTTTCCTATAATTCCATTCTGAAATTGTGAGCTTTTCAGTCCCTGTTAGAAATGGAAGTACAGAACACTGTTATATTCCACACAGCCATTGGCTGCACACTCTAGTGACTTATTTATAACTGTTCCTAATTGGCCACTGCAGAGAAGGTAACCTAAGTTACAACATGGCAGCTCCCAATGTTTTATAGACACTAAAACTTTACACTTATTTTCTCTCTATTTAAACAGTTAATGAAACTTTAAAAGTACATCTACATGTTATATTCAGACTAATCTTTTCTTTGAATGCATCATTCTATCTAGCATTTATTTAGTGTATAATGTCCTTTTAAGGAGGACAATATTAGATCCTGTCCTGATCCCTGGGATACTACATCCTCCAATGGATCTGGGACGTAGCAAACCTCAGCCTGCTGAAAGAAGGAAACCTGTCCCCAACATGATTCATGCTTGGACCAGGAGCGGGTCCCTCATACTGATTTATTCTCAGAGGAAGGCTACAAAGATTGCTGTTCCTATACCAAGGCAGCTTAGACCTGCATGTGGATTTGTCGGAAAACTCACAACTACGAAGCTGCATACCTAACCACAGAGCTATATGAGCAGCACCTTGGCGAAGACTACACTTCTAGTAATGAGGAAGAAAAGTTCCACTTCCACCTAGAGAAGAAAACAGCCAAACCATGACCAATCTAGACCTCTCAGTAGTAGCCACCGGGCTTCAGCGATAGAAGGATACTACCTCCAGAACTAGAGAAAGATACTGCAACCCATATAGATTACAGACATTGCAATTTTCACCTCAATCTGTGGAAAAAACTATAATATTGCTATAACAAAACAATAAAAATAGGTTAGTGTCCTAAAAACACTAAGCAATTGAGAGAGAAAACTGACACCACAAATGTCACACACATAAGTTCTCACCTCAATATGAGGGAGGAAAAAGCAGTGTCCTTAAAACACTAAAATTATGATACATGGTACCATGCATGTTGAAATAAGACTCCTACGTAAAAAGGATCATAAACATGAAAAGGATAAATAAAAAGCCTCTCAATATGAGAGAGATAACTATACGGAAATCCGGTACAGAACAGGATAACCTAAGACATATAAATTATATGCTATGATAAATTAGCAACACATCAGAGACTTCAATCTCAACGCCTAGATTACAAGTTTGGCGTTAGCCTAAAAAAGCAGCGTTAAGAGGTCCCAACGCTGCTTTTTTTCTAACGCTGGTATTACGAGTCTGGCAGGTACAGGTGTACCGCTCACTTTTCTTCCGCGACTCGAGGCTACCGCAAATCTCCTTACGTCAATTGCGTATCCTATCTTTTTAATGGGATTTGCCTAACGCCGGTATTACGAGTCTTGGAAGAATGTAGAAACACTTTAATAAATATATTAACCCCTAATCTGCCAATCGGACATCGCCACCTCTTTAATAAACATATTAACCCCTAAACCGCCGCTCTCCCGCCTCGCAAACACTAGTTGCATTTTATTAACCCCTAATCTGCCGACCCTAACATCGCCGACACCTACTTACATTTATTAACCCCTAATCTGCCACGCCCAACGTCGCCGCTACTATATTAAATTTATTAACCCCTAAACCTAAGTCAAAACCTAACCCTAATACTCCCCTAACTTAAATATAATTTAAATTAAACTAAATAAATTTACCATAATTAAATAAACTAATCCTATTTAAAACATAATTTATGTAAGAACTTACCTGATAAATTCATTTCTTTCATATTGGCAAGAGTCCATGAGCTAGTGATGTATGGGATATACAATCCTACCAGGAGGGGCAAAGTTTCCCAAACCTCAAAATGCCTATAAATACACCCCTCACCACACCCACAATTCAGTTTAACGAATAGCCAAGTAGTGGGGTGAAAAGAAAGGAGTAAAAAGCATCAACAAAGGAATTTGGAAATAATTGTACTTTATACAAAAAAATCATAACCACCATAAAAAGGGTGGGCCTCATGGACTCTTGCCAATATGAAAGAAATGAATTTATCAGGTAAGTTCTTACATAAATATTGTTTTTTTTCATGTAATTGGCAAGAGTCCATGAGCTAGTGACATATGGGATAGCAATACCCAAGATGTGGAACTCCACGCAAGAGTCAATAGAGAGGGAGGGATAAAAATAAAAACAGCCATTTTTCGCTGAAAAATTAATCCACAACCCAAAATATTAGTTTATTCTCATGAATGAAAAGAAAAAACTTAAAACATAAGCAGAAGAATCAAACTGAAACAGCTGCCTGAAGAACTTGTCTACCAAAAACTGCTTCTGAAGAAGCGAATACATCAAAACGGGAGAATTTAGTAAATGTATGCAAAGAAGACTAGGTTGCGGCTTTGCAAATCTGATCAACTGAAGCTTCATTCTTAAAAGCCCACGAAGTGGAGACTGATCTAATAGAATGAGCTGTAATTCTCTGAGGCGGGGCCTGACCCGACCCCAAATAAGCTGAATGAATCACGAAGCCAAGGAAACGGCAGAAGCCTTCTGACCTTTCCTAGAACCAGAAAAGATAACAGACTAGAAGTCTTACTGAAATCTTTAGTAGCTTCAACATAATATTTCAAACTCTTACCACATCCAAAGAATGTAAGGATTTCACCATAGAATTCTTAGGATTAGGACACAAGGAAGGGACAACAATTTCTCTATTAATGTTGTTAGAATTCACAACCTTAGGTAAGAATTTAAATGAAGTCCGCAAAACCACCTAATCTTGATGAAAAAAGGAAATTTATGCTTACCTGATAAATTGATTTCTTCTACGATACGACAAGTCCACGGATTTCATCCTTACTTGTGGGATATTATCCTCCTGCTAACAGGAAGTGGCAAAGAACACCACAGCAGAGCTGTATATATAGCTCCTCCCATTCCCTCTACCCCCAGTCATTCGACCAAAGGTTTAAGGAAGAGAAAGGAAAAGCTAAAAGGTGCAGAGGTGACTGAAGTTGTAAAAATAAATTATAATCTGCCTTAAAATGACAGGGAGGGCCGTGGACTCGTCGTATCGTAGAAGAAATCAATTTATCAGGTAAGCATAAATTTCCTTTTCTTCTACAAGATACGACGAATCCACAGATTTCATCCTTACTTGTGGGATACAATACCAAACCTACAGGACACGGATGAAAGGGAGGGACAAGACAGAGACCTAAACGGAAGGCACCACTGCTTGAAGAACTTTTCTCCCAAAAACAGCCTCAGAAAAAGCTAAAGTATCAAATTTGTAAAATTTGGAAAAAGTATGAAGGGACCTTACAAATCTGCTCAACAGAAGCATTGTTTTTAAAGGCCCATGTGAAAGCCACAGCCCTAGTAGAATGAGCTGTAATCCTTTCAGGAGGCTGCTGTCCAGCAGTCTCGTATGCCAAACGGATGATGCTTTTCAGCCAAAAAGAAAGCGAGGTAGCCATAGCTTTTTGACCTCTACGCTTTCCAGAATAGACAACACACAGAGAAGATGTTTGACGGAAATCCTTGGTCGCTTGCAAGTAAAACTTCAAGGCACGAACCACGTCCAAGTTATGTAACAGACGCTCCTTCTTAGAAGAAGGGTTAAGACACAGAAAAGGAACAACAATTTCCTGATTAATATTCTTATTAGAAACAAACTTAGGAAGGAATCCAGGTTTGGTACGCAAAACCACCTTATCAGAATGGAATATAAGATAAGGCGAGCCGCATTGTAATGCAGATAGTCCAGAAACTCTTCGAGCAGAAGAGATAGCAACTGAAAACAGGACTTTCCAAGATAGAAGCTTAAAGGGATGGTAAACTCCCTATCTATTGAATTTAATATTGTTATTGTTGCATTTGATTCAGTTTACACACTCCAAATCATGTTATCGTATCTATATAAAAACACTTACAAATCTTTCTCTAATAGCTCCGTCTAATGCCGTCTTTATCCTTCCCCCTGTGACGTCACATTGATCGTTTATAATACTGAACCAATAAGTAAGCCTGTCGCCAGACAGGCTTACTTCTATGCAACTCAATTTACGCAAGCGCAGTATTGCATTCCTCGCAGCATATGGTCAACCAATCAGTAGCCTCAAAAAGCGACAATGAATTTGCGCATTCATGTTTATTCAGCGCATGTATATATGTATGAATTAGGTAATTATTAGTTATTAATATTGTAACTACAAATGTTACTTTCGACTAACGCAAGTAAACATTGAATCTCGTGACTCAATGTTTACTTGATATACGTAATTTTCTCAAATGCGCATGCGTTTAAAATCACAGAATCGGGAGCGCTCAAATTGTCGGAGATGTAAAGAGGGTGGAGAATAGGTAAGACTGGAGTGTATTACAGACAGTAAATTAGAGGGGCGGAGCGAGGCAGCGCAACAACGGATTTATTAAAAACAAAAATTTGGATAATAATGCATAAACACTTTGAAAATGGATATTGTGTTCTTATATTTTTATTAATAAATAATCTAATTATGCAACTTGGCAATAGCGGAGTTTACCATCCCTTTAATATCTATGGAATGCATAGGTTCAAACGGAACCCCTTGAAGAACTTAAAGAACTAAATTCAAACTCCATGGCGGAGCAACAGGTTTAAACACAGGCTTAATTCTAACCAAAGCCTGACAAAACGACTGAACGTCTGGGACATCTGCCAGACGCTTGTGCAGTAAGATTGACAAAGCAGATATCTGTCCCTTTAAGGAACTAGCTGATAACCCCTTCTCCAATCCTTCTTGGAGAAAGGACAAAATCCTGATCTTACTCCACGAGTAGCCTTTGGATTCGCACCAATAAAGATATTTACGCCATATCTTATGGTAAATTTTCCTAGTGACAGCCTTTCGAGCCTGATTCAAGGTATCTATGACCGACTCAGAGAATCCCCGCTTAGATAAAATCAAGCGTTCAATCTCCAGGCAGTCAGCCGCAGAGAAACTAGATTTGGATGATGGAACAGACCCTTAATGAGAAGGTCCTGTCTCAGTGGCAGTTTCCACGGTGGCAGAGATGACATTTCCACCAGATCTGCATACCAAGTCCTGCGTGGCCACGCAGGTGCTATCAAAATTACCGAAGCCCTCTCCTGTTTGATTCTGGCAATCAGACGAGGAAGGAGAGGAAAAGGAGGAAACACATAAGCCAGGTTTAACGACCACGGTACTGCTAGAGCATCTATCAGTACTGCTCGAGGATCCCTTGATCTGGACCCGTAACAAGGAAGTTTGGCATTCTGACGAGATGCCATCAGATCAAATCCTGGTGTGCCCCATTGATTAATCAATTGTGCAAACACCTCTGGATGGAGCTCCCACTCCCCCGGATGAAAAGTCTGACGACTTAGAAAATCCACTTCCCAGTTCTCCACTTCTGGGATATAGACTGCTGAGAGATGGCAAGAGTGAGTCTCTACCCATCGAATGATTTTGGAAACCTCTATCATCGCTAGAGAACTCTTTGTTCCCCTTGATGATTGATATATGCTACAATCGTGATATTGTCCGACTGAAATCTTATGAATTTGGCCGAAGCGAGCTGAGTTCACGCCTGAAGTGCGTTGAATATCGCTCTCAGTTCTAGAATATTTATTGGAAGGAGAGTCACATCCTGAGTCCACACACCCTGTGCCTTCAGGGAATTCCAGACGGCACCCCAAGTCCAAGAGGCTGGCGTCCGTCGTCACTATGACCCATGCTGGCCTGCGGAAAACACATTCCCTGGGACAGATGATCCTGTGACAACCACCAAAGAAGAGAGTCTCTGGTCTCTTGATCCAGATTTATCTGAGGAGATAAATTTGCATAATTCCCATTCCACTGTCTGAGCATGCACAGTTGCAGTGGTCTGAGATGCAAGCGAGCAAACGGAACTATGTCCATTGCCGCTACCATTAGTCCAATTACCTCCATACACTGAGCCACTGACGGCCAAGGAATGGAATGAAGTGCTCGGCAGGTGGTTAAGATCTTTGATTTTCTGACTTCCGTCAGAAAATTTTTCATGCCTACCGAGTCTATCAGAGTTCCTAGGAATGGAACTCTTGTGAGAGGGACAAGTGAACTCTTCTTTATGTTCACCTTCCACCCGTGAGATCTTAGAAAAGCCAACACGATGTCCGTGTGAGATTTGGCTAGCTGGTAAGTTGATGCCTGAATCAAGATATCGTCCAGATAGGGCGCCACTGCTATGCCCCGCGGCCTTAGAAGCACCAGAAGGGACCCTAGCACCTTTGTGAAAATTCTGGGAGCTGTGGCCAACCCGAAAGGAAGGGCCACAAACTGGTAATGCTTGTCCAGGAAGGCGAACCTGAGGAACTGGTGATGATCTTTGTGGATAGGAATGTGAAGATACGCATCCTTTAAATCCACGGTGGTAATACATTGACCCTCCTGGATCATTGGTAAAATTGTCTGAATGGTCTCCATCTTGAAGGATGGACTCTGAGAAATTTGTTTAGAATTTTGAGATCTAAATTCGGTCTGAAGGTTCCCTCTTTTTTGGGAACCACGAACAGATTGGAGTAAAACCCCTGCCCCTGTTCTGCTTTTGGAACTGGGCAGATTACACCCATAGTATATAGGTCTTCTACACAGCGTAAGATCGCCTCTCCTTTTGTCTGGTTTACAGACAACCGTGAAAGATTAAATCTCCCCCTTGGAGGAAAATCTTTGAATTCTAGATGATACCCCTGGGTCACGATTTCCAAAGCCCAGGAATCCTGAACGTCTCTTGCCCAAGCCTGAGCAAAGAGAGAAAGTCTGCCCCCTACTAGATCCGGTCCCGGATCAGGGGCTGCCCCTTCATGCTTCCTTGGTAGCAGCAGCGGGCTTCTTGGCCTGTTTACCTTTATTCCAGGTCTGGTTAGGTCTCCAGACTGACTTGGATTGAGCAAAATTTCCCTCCTGCTTTGTGGACCACCTTTGAAGTTTCGAAAGGAACTAAAATTATTTTGTTTGGCCCTCATTCTATTTGTCTTATCCTGAGGAAGGGCATGGCCTTTTCCTCCAGTGATGTCAGAAATGATCTCCTTCAGTTCCCGAATAGGGTCTTCCCTTTAAAAGGAATAGCTAATAGCTTAGATTTTGAGGACACATCAGCAGACCAGGACTTAAGCCATAACGTTTTAAAATGGCAAAACCTGAATTCTTTGCCGCTAATTTAGCCAGTTGAAAATTGGCTGTCATGATACAATCATGTGGCGTAGTTGATACCTGGGTTGGCTACTCAGCAGAGGTGGTATTGTCTCAGCATGGAAGGGGTTAAGGTGAACTGTTTGTTCTGTGTGTGTGAACTCTGCTTTCAGAAGGCTGCAAGCTGAGATCTCCCCCCCTCCTTCCTCCCACCTTCCTTCCCCCTCCTTAGCCTAGTGATGTAATGTAACTGTGTAGGAATGCAGAACGCTCCTCCCCTTGGGGACTGATAGTGGGAGCTAGGACTTGTTTTGCATTGGCTGAAGTCGTTGTAAATCATGGCCAAGGCGTTGTCTTTGACAAGACAAAGGAAAAAGTTTGGTTTAGGTTTGCAACAGCAGGACTTTTTGGTCAGAACTGCCCTGGGGACCAAAGACATCGACATGATCAGCAGCTCTCCACATATCTAAAGGAATTTGATAAGTAAGATATTGTGTAATTCTTTTAATGTCCCATTTTGTTTTTAAAGAACTGTAGCTTTGCATTTGTATGTTATTTTGAATGTTTTTATAATTTTGCACTGTGTAACCTGTATTAATATTTTTGTTATTAAACACATAGAAAATCTCATTCTGTCTGTTGGGCTCTAATATCCGAATTCACACTCCTGTTGAGACAAGGTTAAAGGCACGTACCTAATTGTTAAATAGTAAGAGTTTTAGGGGTTCCCCAAAACTCCCCTTTAATTTAAAAGTTTTGGTGGTGGCAGCAGGGAAATTGTTAATTAGAGCAGTGTAGACCGGATTTGGTTAATGTGGTGTCTCTTTTAAGGTCCTTTTGCAGAGTTGCAAGGATAACATAATTTATGCTTACCTGATAAATTCCTTTCTTCTGTAGTGTGATCAGTCCACGGGTCATCATTACTTCTGGGATATTACTCCTCCCCAACAGGAAGTGCAAGAGGATTCACCCAGCAGAGCTGCATATAGCCCCTCCCCTCTACGTCACCCCCAGTCATTCGACCAAGGACCAACGAGAAAGGAGGAACCAAGGGTGTAGTGGTGACTGGAGTATAATTTAAAAATAATTACCTGCCTTAAAAACAGGGCGGGCCGTGGACTGATCACACTACAGAAGAAAGGAATTTATCAGGTAAGCATAAATTATGTTTTCTTCTGTTAAGTGTGATCAGTCCACGGGTCATCATTACTTCTGGGATACCAATACCAAAGCAAAAGTACACGGATGACGGGAGGGATAGGCAGGCTCTTTTATACAGAAGGAACCACTGCCTGAAGAACCTTTCTCCCAAAAATAGCCTCCGAGGAAGCAAATGTGTCAAATTTGTAAAATTTGGAAAAAGTATGAAGCGAAGACCAAGTTGCAGCCTTGCAAATCTGTTCAACAGAGGCCTCATTCTTGAAGGCCCAAGTGGAAGCCACAGCTCTAGTAGAATGAGCTGTAATTCTTTCAGGAGGCTGCTGTCCAGCAGTCTCATAAGCTAAACGTATTATACTACGAAGCCAAAAGGAAAGAGAGGTTGCCGAAGCCTTTTGACCTCTCCTCTGACCAGAGTACACGACAAACAGAGAAGACGTTTGTCGAAATTCCTTAGTTGCCTGCAAGTAAAATTTTAGGGCACGAACTACGTCCAGATTGTGTAGTAAGCGTTCCTTCTTCGAAGAAGGATTTGGACACAAAGAAGGAACAACAATCTCTTGATTGATATTCCTGTTAGTGACTACCTTGGGTAAGAACCCAGGTTTAGTACGCAAAACTACCTTATCCGAATGAAAAATCAAATAAGGAGAATCACAATGTAGGGCTGATAACTCAGAGACTCTTCGAGCCGAGGAAATAGCCATTAAAAATAGAACTTTCCAAGATAACAACTTTATATCAATGGAATGGAGGGGTTCAAACGGAACGCCCTGTAAAACGTTTAGAACAAGATTTAAACTCCATGGTGGAGCAACAGTCTTAAACACAGGCTTAATCCTCGCTAAAGCCTGACAAAAAGCCTGAACGTCTGGCACTTCTGACAGACGTTTGTGTAACAGAATAGACAGAGCTGAGATCTGTCCCTTTAATGAACTAGCAGATAAACCCTTTTCTAAACCTTCTTGTAGAAAAGACAATATCCTAGGAATCCTAACCTTACTCCAAGAGTAACCTTTGGATTCACACCAATATAGGTATTTACGCCATATTTTATGGTAAATCTTTCTGGTAACAGGCTTCCTAGCCTGTATTAAGGTGTCGATAACTGACTCAGAAAACCCACGTCTTGATAAAATCAAACGTTCAATTTCCAAGCAGTCAGCTTCAGAGAAGTTAGATTTTGATGTTTGAAAGGACCCTGTATCAGGAGGTCCTGTTTCAGAGGTAGAGACCAGGGTGGACAGGATGACATGTCCACCAGGTCTGCATACCAAGTCCTGCGTGGCCATGCAGGTGCTATCAGAATCACTGATGCTCTCTCCTGTTTGATTCTGGCAATCAATCGAGGAAGCATCGGGAAGGGTGGAAACACATAAGCCATCCTGAAGTCCCAAGGTGCTGTCAGGGCATCTATTAGGACTGCTCCTGGATCCCTGGATCTGGACCCGTAACGAGGAAGCTTGGCGTTCTGTCAAGACGCCATGAGATCTATCTCTGGTTTGCCCCAACGTCGAAGTATTTGGGCAAAGACCTCCGGATGAAGTTCCCACTCCCCCGGATGAAAAGTCTGACGACTTAAGAAATCCGCCTCTTAGTTCTCCACTCCCGGGATGTGGATTGCTGACAGGTGGCAAGAGTGAGACTCTGCCCAGCGAATTATCTTTGATACTTCCATCATTGCTAGGGAGCTTCTTGTCCCTCCCTGATGGTTGATGTAAGCTACAGTCGTGATGTTGTCCGACTGAAACCTGATGAACTCCCGAGTTGTCAACTGGGGCCAAGCCAGGAGGGCATTGAGAACTGCTCTCAATTCCAGAATGTTTATTGGCAGGAGACTCTCCTCCTGACTCCATTGTCCCTGAGCCTTCAGAGAATTCCAGACGGCACCCCAACCTAGAAGGCTGGCGTCTGTTGTTACAATTGTCCAGTCTGGTCTGCTGAATGGCATCCCCCTGGACAGATGTGGCCGAGAAAGCCACCATAGAAGAGAATTTCTGGTCTCTTGATCCAGATTCAGAGAAGGGGACAAGTCTGAGTAATCCCCATTCCACTGACTTAGCATGCACAATTGCAGTGGTCTGAGGTGTAAGCGAGCAAATGGCACTATGTCCATTGCCGCTACCATTAAGCCGATTACCTCCATGCATTGAGCCACCGATGGGTGTTGAATGGAATGAAGGGTGCGGCAAGCACTTTGAAGTCTTGTTAACCTGTCCTCTGTCAGGTAAATCTTCATTTCTACAGAATCTATAAGAGTCCCCAGGAAGGGAACTCTTGTGAGTGGAACGAGTGAACTTTTCTTTTCGTTCACCTTCCATCCATGTGACCTTAGAAATGCCAGTACTAACTCTGTATGAGACTTGGCAGTTTGAAAGCTTGAAGCTTGTATCAGAATGTCGTCTAGGTAAGGAGCTACCGAAATTCCCCGCGGTCTTAGTACCGCCAGAAGAGCACCTAGAACCTTTGTGAAGATTCTTGGAGCTGTAGCCAATCCGAAAGGAAGAGCTACAAACTGGTAATGCCTGTCTAGAAAGGCAAATCTTAGATACCGGTAATGATCTTTGTGAATCGGTATGTGAAGGTAAGCGTCCTTTAAGTCCACTGTGGTCATGTACTGACCTTCTTGGATCATAGGTAAAATTGTCCGGATAGTCTCCATTTTGAATGATGGAACTCTTAGGAATTTGTTTAGGATCTTTAAATCCAGGATTGGTCTGAAAGTTCCCTCTTTTTTGGGAACCACAAACAGGTTTGAGTAAAACCCTTGTCCCTGTTCCGACCGTGGAACTGGATGGATTACTCCCATTAACAATAGTTCTTGTATGCAGCGTAGAAACGCTTCTTTCTTTGTTTGGTTTGTCGACAACCTTGACAGATGAAATCTCTCTCTTGGAGGAGAGTGTTTGAAGTCCAGAAGGTATCCCTGAGATATTATCTCTAGCGCCCAGGGATCCTGGACATCTCTTGCCCAAGCCTGGGCGAAGAGCGAAAGTCTGCCCCCCACTAGATCCGATCCCGGATCGGGGGCCCTCAATTCATGCTGTTTTAGTGGCAGCTGCAGGCTTCCTGGCCTGCTTGCCCTTGTTCCAGGACTGGTTAGGTCTCCAGCCTTGTCTGTAGCGAGCACCAGATCTTTCTTGTTTTGGAGTAGTGGAAGTTGATGCTGCTCCTGCTTTGAAGTTCCGAAAGGAACGAAAATTAGACTGCCTAGCCTTAGGTTTGGCTTTGTCTTGAGGTAGGGCATGGCCCTTACCTCCTGTAATGTCAGCGATAATTTCTTTCAAACCAGGCCCAAATAAGGTCTGTCCCTTGAAAGGTATATTAAGTAATTTGGACTTAGAAGTTACATCAGCTGACCAGGATTTTAGCCACAGTGCTCTGCGCGCCTGAATGGCGAATCCGGAATTCTTAGCCGTAAGTTTAATTAAATGAACTACGGCTTCCGAAATGAATGAATTAGATAGCTTAAGTACTCTAAGCCTGTCTGAAATGTCGTCCAGCGTAGCTGAACTAAGATTCTCTTCTAGAGACTCAATCCAGAATGCCGCTGCAGCCGTGATCGGCGCAATGCATGCAAGGGGTTGCAAAATAAAACCTTGTTGAACAAACATTTTCTTAAGGTAACCCTCTAATTTTTTATCCATTGGATCTGAAAAGGCACAGCTATCCTCTAATCCAATCTGTTTGGATCAGAACCGTCAGCCGCAGAATGAAGCTCTCCGTCCTCATGTTCTGCAAGTTGCGACGCAGTATCTGACATGGCCCTAACATTATCAGCGCACTCTGTTCTCACCCCAGAGTGATCACGCTTGCCCCTTAGTTCTGGTAATTTAGCCAAAACCTCAGTCATAACAGTAGCCATATCTTGTAATGTTATTTGTAATGGCCGCCCAGATGTACTTGGCGCCGCCATATCGCGCACGTCCCGAGCGGGAGATGCAGGTACTGTCACGTGAGGCGAGTTAGTCGGCATAACTCTCCCCTCGTTGTTTGGTGAAATTTGTTCAATTTGTACAGATTGACTTTTATTTAATGTAGCATCAATACAGTTAGTACATAAATTTCTATTGGGCTCCACCTTGGCGTTAGTACAAATAGTACAGGTCTCATCTTCTGAATCAGACATGTTTAACAAACTAGCAAATAAACTTGCAATTTGGAAATACTATACAAGTAAAATACAATGAAAAAAACGAACTGTGCTTAAGAAGCACTGAATATATATAACAGATGAAATCAATAAGCTTTGTAAAACAAAACGCAATTTAGCAAAGGCTTGTACCCAGTAGCAAGGAATAACTAACCCTGAGGCATAAAAAAGTTAAAGAATAAACGTTTTTTATCACAGTCAACTACAATCTCACAGCTCTGTTAGATTACTTCCCTCAGATTAGCTTTGAAGATCCCTGGGTTCTGTAGAGATAAACCGGAACATGCAGGAAAAAACAATGAGCTTGTGACTGAAATTTTTGATGCGTAGTAAAAGCGCCAAAAAGGGTCCCACCCCCTCACACACAACAGTGAGAGAGATCAAAAACTGTCATAATTAGATCCAGCAACTGCCAAGTGGAAAAATAGTGCCCAAACATTTTATTCACCCAGTACCTCAGAAAATGAAAACGATTTTACATTCCAGCAAAAACGTTTAACATAAATTAAGAGTTATTAAAAAGCCTGTTGCATTGCAATTAGGCTAAAGTCTTATATACATATTGTAATTCCAGTGAAGTACCATTCCCCAGAATACTAAAATGTAGAATATACATACATGATATTATGTCGGTATGGCAGGATTTTCTCATCAATTCCATTGTTAGAAAATAAAAACTGCTACATACCTCTTTGCAGAATAAACTGCCCGCTGTCCCCTGATCTGAAGTTTACCTCTCCTCAGATGGCCGAGAAACAGCAATATGATCTTAACAACTCCGGCTAAAATCATAGTAAAAAACTCTGGTAGATTCTTCTTCAAACTCTACCAGAGAAGGAATAACACACTCCGGTGCTATTAAAAAAATAACAAACTTTTGATTGAAGAAATAAACTAAATAAAATCACCATAGTCCTCTCACACATCCTATCTAGTCGTTGGGTGCAAGAGAATGACTGGGGGTGACGTAGAGGGGAGGGGCTATATGCAGCTCTGCTGGGTGAATCCTCTTGCACTTCCTGTTGGGGAGGAGTAATATCCCAGAAGTAATGATGACCCGTGGACTGATCACACTTAACAGAAGAAAAGGGAACCAGAGCTGTGTGCCATTAACCCCGTCATGCCCACACCCCTCTATTGTGACGTTGAGAAGGTTTGATTTGCCACAAACTGGCTGGCAGCGGTGGGGATATTTAAAGTTTTTTAGTGCTATTTGGATAGTACTAAAAGAAATTGCATGTTTTTTTGTTATTTCCCAAAGATAGAACTCAGTGCCTAATTAGAGAGATATACATGCAAAGAAGCAGTTCTTTTTCCCTTCCTCTTGTTTGTTCGTTGCTACTCTCATTATGGAAGCATATAGAAAGATGCCGAAAGAATCCCTGGAGCTAATTTGTCAGGAGAGAGCCATTGCAACTTTTGGAAAAACAAAGGAGCAGTTGGTCCAGGAACTGCAGCATGCAGATGAACTTAGAGCAGAGCAGGAAACAGGCACAGAGAGGGTTACTGTTACCTGATAACCCAGGAGATGATACCTACTGCTGTTACCCCTGTGAGTGAAAAGGAGTCTGAGCTACAAGCAGCACTCAGGTACTTGGGGGATGCTGATCCTAAACTGAGAATGGAATTCATCCTCAAGTTTCAAGAAGCAGCTGAGAGAAAGAGAGAGAGAAAGAAAAGAAGAGCGAGAAAGAGAGAGGGAGGCTGCAGCAAGAGAGGCTGCAGCAAGAGAAAGAAAAGAAGAAAGAGAGGCTGCAGAAAGAGAGAGAGAAAGAGAGAGAGAGGCTGCAGAAAGAGAGAGAGAGGCTGAAGAAAGAGAGAGAGAAAGAGAGAGAGAGAGGAAAAGGATGCTCAACGGAGACATGAGCTGGAGGTTATGCAGAGTAACAGAACCAGCCTGTCTCCCCAAACCAGTGAACGCGGGGAGACCGCAACAGAGAGGCCCCGTCTGGAGTATTTTCCAATGTTGGAAAGAGACACTGACTTGGATGTTTTTCTGAGGGGCTTTGAGAAGGTATGCAAGCAGTATCAGCTGCCCCCAGAGCAATGGATTCGCTATTTAGCTCCTCGCCTGAAGGGTAAAGCACTGGATGTATTTGCTTCACTTCCAGTGGAGGATGACCAGGGCTATGAGGCCGTAAAAACAGCCTTACTAAAAAGTTTTAACCTCACTCCGGAATTCTACATGAAAAATTTTCGGAGTATTCCCCAAAGTGCAGATGACAGCTGCACAGAATATGTTGCACAGCTAAGGTCTGCTTAAGCAATGGACTGTGGGCCTAAAAGTCCTCACTCATGATGCTTTGGAGGATTTGATTATCTTGGAGCAGTTCATGCAAACGCAAAGTCCTGATGCCAGAAAATGGATTCTGGACAGAAAGCCTAAAACAGTGGCAGAGGCTGCAGATCTGGCTAACGATTACGCCAACAACAGAGCACCTGCAACCAGGCAGGAAGCTATGCAAGCCGTGTCCCCTAAGTGGAAAAGAGCAAACAAGGTAGCAAAGAGACCATCTCATCTACACCCTACAGCCAGAGGGGCAGGGGCCACACCGGGACAGGGGGATACCCACCGGTGCTTCACTTGTAACCAGATGGGGCATCTGAGTTTCACCTGCCCAGAGAAGAAGAAGCTTGAGGGTGGGCATATGGCTGGGGGACCAGCATCAGTTTTGTTTGTGGGTGGACCAGAGGAGAGTAAAGATAACCTGCAAAGTGTCACTGTGGGTGAACGAGTGACCATGGGACTTCGGGATACTGGGGCTGCCTGTACCTTGGTGCACCCTGAGCTGGTGCAGGCAGAGGATATTATCCCTAAGAAAACCATGGCAATCAAAGGAATTGGTGGGGTATGCCCTGCAGTGCCAATGGCACGTGTTTACCTGGATTGGGGTGTGGGCAAAGGTTTGCGGGAGGTGGGGGTCTCCGAGGAAATCCCTGTTAATGTTTTGCTGGGGAATGATTAGGGTCGGATGCTGTGTCATTATGCCCCAGAGGAGAACACCGGTGAACCAGGAGGGATTGAGAACTCACCCCACCCTGAGGTACTGTTTAAAGTTTGTGGGGACCATGGGGGGCATGAGGACTGGACAGGAATGCCAGGAGTGGACCAGCTCCTCATGGTGAACAAACCAGAACTGTATTCCCAAAATGTCACTATGCATAATGCTAAACATGATTGTGATGCTTGTGTAATTCCAATGTTAAGTACAAGACGGCTGGAAAAAGAGCATGGGGTGCCCCTTGCTTGGGCAGCAACTGGGGGGGGGAAGACCCTAGGTCTCCTGCACCCTACTCCTGTGCTGCTTATTAACCCAGGAGTGGGGTGGAAGGGGAGGGGGGCCCTTCGGTTGCTGCTGGTGTCTCCTGTACCCTGGGTGGGGAGAGAGAAGAAAGAGCCACTATAGCCGTGGTTACACGTCTGCAGGCGGCTAGAGTGTCCGAAAGGGAAAATAAGTTAGCCCCTTACCCAGCAGAGCATGAGTTCACTAATCTGCATGACTCCCATCCCTGTTCCCCCCACAGCTCTGTCCCAGGAATCCTTGATTTCCCATGAGACAGGGCAGGAGGGAGGAAGCAAGATGTACCTGACTGCTCTGCACTCTGACCCCTCCCTGGAAGGGACGAGACAGGTTGCAGAGCAACCAGCTGCTGACACAGATGGGCAAAGGGTATACTGGGATAGAGGGATTTTGTATAGGGAAGCCTGTGCTAAAGACCCCCAGAGGCCCTGGGAGACAGAAAGAAAGCTAGTAGTTCCTCAACAATTCAGAATGGAGCTGCTTCGACTGGCCCATGAGACCCCCCCTGGCAGCACACCTGGCGGTGGGTAAAACAAAAGCTAGGTTAGCTTACAATTTCTACTCGCCTGGTATGGGTACAGCTGTTGCAAACCATTGTCGGTCCTGTCTAGTCTGTCAAAGGGTTGGTAAATCTGGGGATGTTACACATGTACCCCTAAGGCCCCTGCCCATTATATCAGAACCATTTGATCGAGTGGCAGTGGATATAGTAGGACCCTTGGCGGTACCAAGTGCTACAGGTAAACAATTTATATTTACCCTTGTGGATTATGCCACTAGATACCCAGAGGCAGTCGCGTTATCCTCCATCCGGGCAGACAAAGTTGCTGATGCCCTGCTAAGTATATTCTGTAGGGTTGGTTTTCCCAAGGAGATCCTTACAGATCAAGGTACCCAGTTTATGTCCAATTTGATGCAAAGCCTCTGTAAAAAGGTTAATGTGCAACATCTGGTTGCCAGCCCCTACCACCCCCAAACCAATGGGCTGTGTGAGAGATTTAATGGGAGCCTTAAGCAAATGCTTAAGACCTTTGTAGAATCCCAGGGCAGGGATTGGGAAAAGTACCTACCCCATCTGCTATTTGCTTATAGAGAGGTACCCTAGGAGTCCACAGGCTTCTCGCCATTTGAATTATTGTACGGACGCAGAGTGAGGGGGCCATTAGAATTAGTCAGAGAGGAATGGGAAGGAAAACTAGGCATACCAGGAACTTCAGTTGTAGAGTATGTCTTAAAGTTCAGGGACAGAATGCAGACCCTGACTGGGCTGGTGCATGATAACCTAAAGGCTGCCCAAACTAAGCAGAAATACTGGTATGACCGCAATGCCAGGGACCGTATCTACGAGGTAGGCCAGAAGGTGATGGTTCTGACCCCCACTAGGCAAAATAAATTACAGGCTGCTGTTACCCAGAGAAGCTGCATATGCAGTGGTAGAAAAGGAATGCTTAGCCATGGTATAGGCATTGCAAATATTACAGCGGTATTTATATGGCCACGACTTTACTGTTATAACAGATCATAACCCTCTGCATTGGCTAGATAGGGTTGCAGGAAACAACAGCAAGCTGCTCAGATGGAGTTTAATATTGCAACAGTATAATTTCACAGTGCAGCACAAGAAAGGCAATTTACATGGGAATGCTGATGGTCTCTCTCGACAAGGAGAGACAGTGGGGTAGATGGAAGAGTGATCAGCCTGTGGCTGATTCCTCATTGCACCATTTTAAAAGGGGAGGTGTCATGATACAATCATGTGGCGTAGTTGATACCTGGGTTGGCTACTCAGCAGAGGTGGTATTGTCTCAGCATGGAAGGGGTTAAGGTGAACTGTTTGTTCTGTGTGTGTGAACTCTGCTTTCAGAAGGCTGTAAGCTGAGGTCTCCCCCCTCCTTCCTTCCCCCCCTCCCCCCCTACCTTCCCCCTCCTTAGCCTAGTGATGTAATGTAACTGTTTGGGAATGCAGAACGCTCCTCCCCTTGGGGACTGATAGTGGGAGCTAGGACTTGTTTTGCATTGGCTGAAGTTGTTGTAAATTATGGCCAGGGCGTTGTCTTTGACAAGACAAAGGAAAAAGTTAGGTTTAGGTTTGCAACAGCAGGACTTTTTGGTCAGAACTGCCCTGGGGACCAAAGGCATCGACATGATCAGCAGGTCTCCACATATCTAAAGGAATTTGATAAGTAAGATATTGTGTAATTATTTTGATGTCCCATTTTGTTTTTAAAGAACTGTAGCTTTGCATTTGTATGTTATTTTGAATGTCTTTATAATTTTGCACTGTGTAACCTGTATTGATATTTTTGTTATTAAACACAGAAAATCTCATTCTGTCTGTTGGGCTCTAATATCTGAATTCACACTCCTGTTGAGACAAGGTTAAAGGCACATACCTAATTGTTAAATAGAAAGAGTTTTAGGGGTTCCCCAAAACTCCCCTTTAATTTAAAAGTTTTGGTGGTGGCAGCAGGGAAATTGTTAATTAGAGCAGTGTGGACCGGATTTGGATAATGTGGTCTCTCTTTTAAGGTCCTTTTGCAGAGTTGCAAGGATAAGGGAACCAGAGCTGTGTGCCATTAACCCCGTCATGCCCACACCCCTCTATTGTGATGTTGAGAAGGTTTGATTTGTCACAGCGGCATCTGTAATAAAATAATTAGCTAGCTTGAGAGCCTTAATTCTGTCTAAAATATCATCTAATGGGGTCTCAACCTTAAGAGACTCCTCTAGAGCCTCAAACAAAAAAGCAGCTGCAGTAGTTACAGGAACAATGCACGCTATAGGTTGTAGAAGAAAACCCTGATGAATAAACAATTTCTTTAGAAGACCCTCTAATTTTTTATCCATAGGATCTTTGAAAGCACAACTGTCCTCAATAGGTATAGTTGTACGCTTAGCCAGGGTAAGAAATAGCTCCCTCCACCTTAGGGACCATCTGCCACAAATCCCGAATGGTGTCAGATATGGGAAACATTTTCTTAAAAGTAGGAGGGGGAGAAAACGGAATACCTGCTCTGTTCCATTCCTTAGTAACAATGTCCGAAATCCTCTTAGGGACCGGAAAAACATTAGTGTAAGTAGGGACCTCTAGATATCTATCCATTTTACACAATTTCTCTGGTGGAATTACAATAGGGTCACAATCATCCAGAGTCGCTAAAACCTCCCTGAGCAACAAGCGGAGGTGTTCAAGCTTAAACTTAAAGGCCGTCATATCTGAGTCTGTTTTAGGGAACATCTTTCCTGAATCAGAAAGCTCTCACTCAGACAGCAATTCCCCCACCCCCAAATCAGAACATTGAGAGGGTACATCAGAGATGGCTAATAAAGCGTCAGAGGGCTCAGCATTTACTCTAATACCGGACCTACTGCGCTTCTCCTGCAAACCAGGCAGTTTAGATAATACCTCTGTGAGGGTAGTAGACATAACTGCGGCCATATCTTGCAGGGTAAAAGAATTAGATGCACTAGAAGTACTTGGCGTTGCTTGGGCGGGCGTTAAAGGTTGTGACACTTGGGGAGAAGTAGATGGCATAACCTGATTCTCTTCTGACTGAGAATCATCCTGAGACATACTTTTATCAGCTAAAATATGTTCTTTGCAATGTAAGGCCCTTTCAATACATGAGGGACACATTTTAAGTGGGGGTTCCACAATGGCTTCTAAACACATGGAACATTGGCTTTCCTCAATGTCAGACATGTTAAACAGGCTAGTAATGACCACAAACAGGCTTGAAAAGACTTTATTTAGTGAAAAAATAACAATCTGAAAAAACGGTACTGCGCCTTTAAGAGAAAAAAAGCATACAATTTTTCCAAAACTGCTTTAAAACAATAAAATTATCCCAATTTTATGATAAAAGCATCCCAACTTTTCAGCTAAGTTTGCCCCACAAGGAAAGGAATACTTAACCCTTAACAAAAAAACGTTGAGCTATAAAACGCTTATTTCAAATAAAAAACACCCCCTGCACCTCGCCACAGCCCTGCTGTGGCGCCTACCTGCCCTCGGGGGTCTGTAAAATCGGATTAAACCTTCGATTTGGCCCAATACTGTTCTAAAAGGCCCACCGGAGTTGGAGCTTGCTGCTTGTCTGGGAAAAACAACTGCGCAACTGAGGCGCGAAAATAGGCCCCGTCCATCTCACTCGATGTCTCACAGCCTAAAATAACCGCACCAGAGCAGTCTAAAACCTAGCCATGTGGGTTCATATACCCATAAATGAAGCCATGTGTACCCTCTTATACTCAATAAAGTAGAAAAAAACCGTCTATCATAAAAAACGTTATCTGTAACTCCCAGTCATGAAAACGTTTGCCCACAAACATCATAACATCAGTGTCAACCATTTTTTTATAGCCCAATATGCAAGTTCAGTAATACCCCTCTTTATACTTTAGGATTACTGCTTACCCTTTCCCTCATGGGGATACTGTCAGCCAATTCTGAAATAACAGTCTCTCCAGAAAAAAATGACTGAACATACCTCACTGCTTATAGCATGACAAATGTTCCTCACTTTGAAGTTTCTTAAGTACTCCTCAGCCATTCTGTGGGAACTACTCTGGATCTTAGTAACAACTGCTAAGATCATCAGCCTCCAGGCAGAAGTCTTCATCCATCTGCTGCCTGGGAGAAAATAGCACACACACCGGTACCATTTAAAATAAAAAACTCTTGGTTGAAGAAAATAAAAACTAACATTTTATCACCTCTTTCACTTTACCCTTCCTATTAGGCAAAGAGAATGACTGGGGGGTGGAGTCAAGGGAGGAGCTATATAGACAGCTCTGCTGTGGTGCTCTTTGCCACTTCCTGTTAGCAGGAGGATAATATCCCACAAGTAAAGGATGAATTCGTGGACTCGTCGTATCTTATAGAAGAAACATATCTCCCAGTGTCTTTATAATGAATCTTTCAGCCTCTGTCATTATAAACCTTGCCTAAAAAAATGTCAACAGAATAAAATAAATAATGAATAGGTTTCAGTAACACCCCCCTTGAAGATAGGTCTACTGCTTACCCCTTCCCTAACAGGGTATACATTTTCAGCCGTTTTCTGACATACCAAGTCTTCTCAGAATAAATGGCTGCACATACCTCAATGCTGCTGGTAGCATGAATCGGTCTCCACACTGAAGATGTCTCCTGTATTACCTTCAGATCTGTGTTAACCAACATGGATCTTTTTTTTTTTTCTTTTTTTTTTAAATATTTATTTATATCCAGTAGTGTATAGTACAATCAAAAAAATAACATATCAGCAAACAACAATATATTACTTGTTTTGCACCACGCAGGGCCAATTGATAGAATTTTAAGCAAAGTAAGATACATGGTAGAACAAAAAGAAACATTTTGAATTGTTTAACAAACTTATACTTCTTGATCGTTCATCAAAGCCCTTCATTCTTTATAAACACTACTGTTTTTAAATCATTTTTAACATTCACCACCACACAGCACCACACACATACCCCATACACACCAAAAAAAAACATAAAAAAGAAAAAAAAAAAAAGGACTTAATTAGCTCCTTCCCTAACCTCCCCCCACTGATAGGGTAACCTCTCTTCCGCCACCAGAGTTAAGAAGGGTACTAAATTTTTTAGAGGGGAAATAAATTGCCTTTGCTTATCTAGCGGCCATTCCAAGAGTACTTTTAACCATTTGTTAAAATACTTCCTAAGCTTTGTCTCCTTTCTTAAATTATTGTCATAGAGTTCTATTCTCATCTGTAGACACATTAGCTTAGTAAACTCCCCTAACACAGTGGCTCTTCTTCTTTTTCAATTCCTAACTATTAGATTTCGAGCTACCATTATACCGGTATTAACTAATTGACTCTCACCTGGTTCTAGCCGAGGTTGATACAAAAAAAAGATTATGAATGAGGTAAATTCAATCCGTGACCCCACATATTTATTCAACCAATAATTTACCTTAGCCCAAAATTGTCTAATTTTGGGACATAGCCACAGACAGTGCAATAGGTCTGCTTTCCCTGCACTACACTTATAGCAAGATATATTCGAGTCTACAACTAGCCCATTTATTCAACCTATCCGGCGTTAAATAGTAGTTGTTGATGATTCTCCAATGAGTCTCCCTCCAACTAATTACTGTCGAATTAAAACTTCCTCTATAGCATGTTACCCCATATAACCATTCCTTACTAGAGTATCAATACTTCGTTTATAAATAAACAAATGATTTTAATAAAAGATATATAGGAGCAATATGCTCAGTTACTTTGAACATTCATATTATATATGATAGGTCTAATTATGTCTGGATAAAACTCGTATACTGCAAGTGAACTTTTGCTTTCACTGGCAACGTTCATTGAAAGGTTTTTATAAATTTTGAAGATTATTATTTGTTAAATATAGAAATGCAATTTATCACATATGTTTTATTAATTGTTATAGTATAGAAATGTAAGTATATTTATTGTTTTTATCTTGTTGTAACACTATTGACATAACTGCATAAATGAGGCAACCACGATGTTTTAGCCTTTGAGTATTGCTATTTTAGAAACATACGGGCATCAACATTTGCTTGAATCTATCTAAGGAGCAATCTTACAGGAGCTCTGGCTCACACCTCTGAGCCCTGATTGGACAGATTTCGCTTGATGTTTTGAGCGACATGATAGGAGCTCCTATACACACCTCTGAGCTCTAATTGGATGATTTGGACTCAAAAAGGAAGAGCGCTCATTCCAACAAATTCACTTTTAAATCCCTCTTGAAGAAGCCCGGCCGCTGACCGGGGGAAACGCGTCAGGGTATTGAACTGACAATCTAGGCTGGAAAAAGGGTCTTGGTATCCTGCACTCACAACAGCCACAGGACTTGCTGACAAGGTATCCGGATTCACCTGCCAGTCATATCCAGTGCAGCAGCGCTCGGCAATTACAACAAGCCGGCTGTGGGAAGCAACAAGAACTGTACCACCCATGATCCTCCTAATTGCAGTACACTTATTTTAATCTTGTAAGTGCATATATATTTGTGTATTATACTGTGTCATTAAACGCTTTCACTTGAGTCCTGCCTTTTGCGCCATTTCTTCTCTTTCCATACATACTTGTTCCTGCATACGAAGCCCTGGTTTGGGAAAACCAGGCTGGATTAAAGGCAGCAAGGCTTGGGCACAGTGACTTCCCTGGAACTTAAGGGATTTTAGAAACCAATTATTTGGAACAATTCTGGAAAACACTGATAAACATCCCTGAGCACAGGAAGCCTTATTGGACTTATTTTCTTCCAGTAAAGGTACTGTTCCTTTCTATCATTTGATCAAACTGCAGTATTGCAACTGTTATATCAACAAAAAGAACATACTTGCAAATATATATATATATTTAATTCAACATTTTTTCTAGGTATAGCGCATTTTATCATTATTGCCGTTTCATATAGTGTATAATTACTGTCGTCGCTGACATACTTAAACTAATACTTTTCACTACCTCTTCTTCCTGGACATTTGGGACATATTTTTGCAGCTTCTGCGTGATTACCCTAATATGCTTAGATCCTAGTCTATCAAATAAAATATTATACCAATACGTTAATGCTCTAATGCCTGCTTTATACAAAGTAAGTCCTGCCTCCATCTCTTGTAAATCCCAACCTGACTCGCTTGATTGAGCAAGTGCTGACATAAAGCTTCTAACTTGCAGGAAGGCATATATATTCTTTTGAGGTAACTGAAATTTTTTTGCTATCTCGCCGTACGATTGTAATTTATTTGTGCCAGTTATCAAAAGTTGTGCAAAATATAAAATTCCTTTTGCATGCCATTCTCTAAAAACGATATTATTCTGTCCTGGGGAAAAATCCGGGGTACCGATGATCGGTAGATATCTGGATCTTCTGTAATCCACTCCCATTAGATTACAATATTTTTGCCAGGCCAAAATAATGTTCGAAATTGTTGAGAGTTGTTTAATATTCTCTGGTAGTTTTACATAAGTGTGATGTAGGGCAGATTTTAAGTTGAAAGGTCTTATTAATTCTGTCTCTAACTGATAGTAGGTGATATATTGCGCCTCAAGCAACCAGTCTAATCCATATTTTATCATTGCTATCCAATTATAGTAGCGTAGGTTTGGTAGAGCCATACCTCCATATTTTTTAGGTACAGTTAATCTGTCTAGAGCTATCCGGGGTCTCATCTTGCCCCAAATGAATTTAGTACATGCCTTGTTAAATTTAATTATATCTTGTTTTATAATGAATAAGGGTATATTTTGGAGTAGAAACAATAGACGCGGAAAAATAGTTGTCTTGATAAGCATGATTTTAGCTGACAATGAAAGAAAATATATGTTCCATCTCTGTAGCTCAGCATGAAATTTAGTAAAATAGTGAGAAAAATTAAGTTTATACCACTCGCCTGGATCTTTCCCCAAAATGATTCCCAGATATCTAATGTGGGCTACTTCCCTATACGGGTGTTTACTATAACTATTTTTGTTTTTGTTGATCCATAATATTTCTGACTTCTGTATATTTACTCTGTAGCCTGTAAACTTGCTAAACTGATTGATAATCTCCAAACTTATTGGGATACTTAACCTAGAGTTGCTAAGAAATAGAATAACATCATCCGCATATAATGAAATAACTACTTTGTGGTCTCCTACCTTAATACCTTCTAACCTCTCCCTGAGATGGATTGCCAAGGGCTCTAGAGCAATATTAAAAAGAAGTGGGGATAATGGGCATCCCTGCCTGGTACCTTTATGCATGATAATATATGGTGTGAATCCCCCATTTACTAACACTTGTGATCTTGGCGATTTATAAATCAAATTTACTAAACTTACTAGATTGCCCGAGAACCCAAACTGTAATAAAGAGGTCGTCAAATGGTCCCATATTATCGAATCAAACGCCTTTTCAGCGTCTATTGTAACTAAGGCATGATCTACTTCATTATATTTTCCTGTTCTGTGTAATTTATTGTAGTAATGTTCAATTGTTAATAGTACCCTACGTATATTCCTCGCTACGTTCCTGCCTGGCATGAAACCCGTCTGATCAGGGTGAATTATATCTCCAATCACTTTTTTCATCCTCTCAGCCATAATATTCATTAACAACTTATAATCGTTATTGAGTAAAGATATGGGTCTATAAGAACCCATATCCTCTAATGGTTTACCCTTTTTATGGATCAGTGTAATTACTGAATCCATGAAATAAAGAGATTTCATTCTGTTTTGAACAAAATATAGATTAAATAGTTCTGTTAAAATGTAAACTATGTCTGTTTTCAATATTCTATACCACTCTGCCGCGAGCCCGTCTGGACCTGGAGCTTTCCCAATCTTTATTCTATCAATAGCACCCTTAACTTCCTCAGTAAAAATTGGTAGATTCAATTGCGCCAGTTTCTCGCTATCCATCTTTGGAAGCTTAATCTTTCCCCAGAAGGTCTCTTTTGCTTTGACATCTAAGTCCCCTAAGGCATATATATTCCGATAATATTTAAAGAAAGCGTCCCAAATTTCATACGATTTAGTGTAAACATTATTATCCTGCCTTATCGACATGATCATATTTTTATTTTTCCTAAAATTTCTGATTTTGGTCAGATTTTTTGCTGATATGCCCTGCGGGCCCTGCCAGTAATGCCTATTCTTAGTGTCCTCCATTGCCCATTTTTTATTCATAAAGTAGTCTCGTTCTTCTCTAACCTTTCTATACTTATCCCATGATGGCCTATCTGGTTTTAAGATATACTTTCGGTATGCGTTCTTCAACTGATTTGCGAGTTGCAGTTCCCTACTAGCCATCTTTTTATTCATTCTTATCATGTATTGTTTAATTTCGCCTCTCAAGACCGCTTTGCCTGCTTCCCAGAAAATTTCTGTCTTATTCCTATATGTATTATTTAAGATAGAATATTCCCACCATCTTTGTGTTAGCCAGTTACAAAAACCCAAATTATTGATCATATAGCCTGGGAATATAAAGGTATTCCTATTTAATACCTCTTGAAAATTGCAGTTTACTTTTAATGATATAATGGCATGATCCGATAAGCTAAATTCAGATATTTCGGACTCTAAATCTAGTTTTAATATGCTTTCGTCTATGAGAAACAAATCTATTCTAGAGAAGTTCTTATGTGATTTAGACTCACAGGAATATTCTTTTATGTCCGGATGTTGAACTCTCCAAATATCTTTTAACTTTAAGGTTTTGCACAACTCTCTGAAAAAACTTGCCTCTCTTACATATTTCCCTCTACTTTTCTTTTGCAATAACCTATCTAACTCTGGATATAAGGCCATATTAAAATCCCCTGCTAAAATCAAATTTTGCCCTAGATATGGGACTAATTTATTTTTAATATTATTCCAAAATCCTCTATCAAATTCATTTGGCCCATATACATTACATATTGTCCAAATTTTGGCGTTGATCTTGATTTGCAGAATTAAATAACGACCTGCTATATCAGCCTCGACGCTAATTATATTGTATGTTAAATTTTTATTGATCAAGATGGCTACACCTCGCTTTCTTGATACACAGGGAGTGGCTAAAATTTCAGCCACCCAATTTGCCCTCAATTTTGGGATCTCTTCTGCCTTTAGGTGCAGCTCCTGAAGAAGAACTATATCAGGGTTACATTTTTTAAGAATTTTTAAGATGTTTTTGCGTTTTATTGGTGACGTGACTCCTCCAATATTCCAAGATACAAAGTTTAAGTTCGTACTCATTTAAACAAACAGGTTGACATTTCTACAACAGATACTAACCTCATAAAGAAAGATATTAAAGAAAAAAAAGATATATTTCCTTTTTTTCAACATGTTAATAACAAATACAGACCTCATAGAGAAAGACAAAAAAAAAAAAAAAAAGAAAAGAAAAACCCCCGCCCCCCCTCAACAACCTTCCACAATCACACCACACACCTCCCTCTGCTGTCAAAGACAGCAACCTTACCATTCTTTCACAGATATCCATCAATTCCCATAGCCATATATATTCCTGCTCAGCTTAAAAGTATACTCAGGAGAAATGTTTCATATCTGTATATTTTTTTTGAGATAAAAGGCCTTAGCTTCATTTGGTGTATTTAAAACTACCAGTCCTTCATCGGTTTCTATTACCAACTTGGCCGGGTATTTTAAAATAGCTTTCATTCCTGCTTTTATACACTCAGAACAATATGGAGACATATCTTTCCTTTTCGCAGACGTATCTGCCGAAAAGTCCTGAAACAAAAATACCTTTTTACCTTCAATTATTAATGGACTTGCCTTTCTATACTGCCTTAATATTGACACCTTATCTTGAAAATTTAAATAACGGATCATAATCATTCTCGGGCGATTTCTTTTATCTGCCTCTGCTCTGTAAGGCCCAATACGGTGTGCTCTTTCTACCGCTAGTTTCCCTTCCTGCACTGGCAGATTTATTAGTTTTGGCAAGGTAACTGATGCAAATTGAATGAGATCTATGTACTCAGCAGTTTCTGGGACTCCAACTACCCTTACGTTGTTCCTCCTTGACCTATCTTCTAAGTCCTCTATCTTAGACTGCAGCAGCTTAATAGTATTTGAAAGTTTCTGATTAACATCTTCCTGATTAGTGTACAGGTCCTCTAGATCTGATACTCGTGCTTCAACTTCTGTCAACCTGCTAGAAAATTGCCTGACTTCTACAGTGAGACCTGCGATCTCCTTTTTAATCCCTTCAAACTGGGGCAGTATTAGGTCCACTATCTGATTGTTAGTTAATTGTGCCTCTACACCTTTTCTCATATCTTGTGGAGAAGAAAGGGTTGTCTCTCCTAGTGAGTCTTGTGTCAGTTTGTTCAACTTTTTGTCTCTCCTAGAAGACATAGCTGGGGACCTGGATTTCACGTTTGTTATATATTTTTCCATTAAGATCTGGGGGTCTCACTAAGCCCAGAAATGTGCCCTGATTGTGTATAGTGTAAAAAATAAAAAAACACACCAAAAGAGAAAAATCCAACCCTACCACCTTACAATTCTATCTCATCTGTTATTCCTAACATATTAAGTGTGAAAAAAAAAAAAAAAATTAAGTCCACCAAAAAAAAAAAAAAGGGTGCAAAAAAAAGGGATTACAAGTTATTCACTTTATTCCATAATCCACTTCAGCAATGTTAATTCAACCTATACCTCTTATGCTTTTCACTTCCTTTTCCTTCCCCACACCAAGCCTTTACATATATACTTAGTATCTTATCTTATGTTAGCCAGGAGTACAAAGAGATCTTTTATTTAATTTTAGCACATGTACTTTTACCTCACTCAAGTGCTAGAGGCCTTACAAACCTTATTGCAAAATTTCTAACTAGCTATTTTGACCAGCCAGCTTCAGTATTCCCTTATTCGTATACTCTATAGGTAAAGAAAACATTCAATTTTACAATATCAGCCAACATTACTATGAGGGAAGGTATTAGGTCTTATGTAACTAAGTCTGTACAGTCCCAATAGAAACTTTCTCACTTATGCCTGCGGGCAACGCTCTTTACCAGCTTTTATCTGATGTTAATTCATCCAGCCTTTAGAAACAATTTCCAGAAAAAACCTGATAAGGCAGTAAGAGATTTAACTTTCAGCCATACTTGTATATGTCTTTGCTAAGATAGTCTAGGCCCAAATAGCTGTTTTTCCCTCTACAGCAAACAAAGTTACATCACAGATGGACAAACTTCACTGGGAACTATACTTGCTGAGATGAATTTAGCATTTTACAAAATAAAGATATGTTTATCTTCCCCGAATATCTTTTTGCATGCTCCACTTTAGGCAGAAAGAGAAAAAAAAAAAACTGCACTTTATCCTTAGGTAGTCCAGATACCAAACAGGCAACAAATACTTCAGCCTGGATAATACTGCAGCTAAATATTTCCACCGCCTCACATCACAGAGAGCTTATAGAAATCCACACAATTATCCTTTTTCGATATTGTTCCTGCCAGCCTGTATCAGTAATTCTAGGTGGGCCGCACAAAAGGTACTTTTCTCCCTCTAGTTATAGAAAGTGTGGGTCTCTATGCAGCCTTATAATTCTGAAAGTATGGGCTTTACAGGGTGAGGCGCTGTCTTTAACCTCTTAGGGCATACAGGTTTTATACTTGCGGTTTTGCAGATTCTGTGGATTCTCTTCTTTTGCCTTCCGCTTAGGCTTCCATAACTCTCAGGGGCTGAAATGGCTCCTCCAGGATACCTCCGGAATTTAGCCTTTTCTACCTCCCGAAAGTGCCGCTTTTCCAGGTAGCGGATTCACTTACTTCCTCTTGCCACAGATCCGCTCACACCAGCGCTTGTATCTGCGCCTCCGCCCACTGTGCAGCGTTTGCCGCCTCACCCTCTGCTTCAAACTTGTTCCTCCGAGCTTTCGTCTTGGCTATTAGTCAGCGCCACCTGACCATGGCGGTAGCGTTTTGACCTCCGGGCTACTCCACATGTGCTTTTCTCCCCAGGCGGAATGCTTCTTTGGCCGCCAACAGGAGCACTGTGCTAGGGGGTTCGGATCTCCACCGCTCGCTGTCCTGAGCTCAGAGCGTGCACACGTGTTCACACTCCTCCCCCACCGGAAGTCTCCAGGCCTTCAGGATTCCGATCAACCAACATGGATCTTAGTTACAGCTGCTAAGATCATCAACCTCAGGGCAGAATTCTTCTTCCAAATCCCCCTGAGGGAGACAGTACTCACCGGTACCATTTAAAATAAAAAAAAACTTCTTGATTGAAGAAACTAACACTAACAGCTCACTTTACCTCTTCCTAGTATAACACAGGCAAAGAGAATGACTGGGGGTGGAGGGGAAGGGAGGAGCTATATATACAGCTCTGCTGTGGTGCTCTTTGCCACTTCCTGTTAGCAGGAGGATAATATCCCACAAGTAAGGATGAAATCCATGGACTCGTCGTATCTTGTAGAAGAAATCAGAAAAGGAGATTCACAAGAAACAGCAGATAATTTAGAAACTCTTCTAGCAGAAGAGATGGCCAAAAGGAACAACACTTTCCAAGAAAGTAGTTTAATGTCCAAAGAATGCATGGCTCAAATGGAGGCGCCTGTAAAGCCTTCAAAACCAAATTAAGACTACAAGGAGGAGAGAATGAATTAATGACAGGCTTGATACAAACCAAAGCCTGTACAAAACAGTTAATATCAGGAAGCTTTAGCAATTTTTCTATGAAATAAGACAGAAAGAGCAGAGATTTGTCCCTTTAAAGAACTTGCAGACAAAACCTTATCCAAACCATCCTGAAGAAATTCTAAAAGAATGTCAAACGAATTTATGAGAAGAACACCATAAATAGGTCTTCAAAACTCGATAATAAATCTTCCTAGAAAAAGATTTACAACTTTCCAATTTACTTTTATCAACAATTTTGCTTTGTTCTCTTGGTATTCTAGTTGAAAGCAAACATAGGAAGGTGCATATGATAATTTCTAAGACTGCCTCTATTTTATTTACTTTTCACAGCAGGGGAGAGCAAGCTCATGTAGGCCATATAGATAGCATTGTGATCACGCCCGTGGCTAGTGGCAGACACTGCACTAATTGGCTAAAATGCAAGTCAATAGATAATGACTAAAAGTCATGTGATTAGGGGCGGTCAGAAGATGCTTAGATACAAGTTAGTCACAGAAATAAAAAGTGTATTAATACAACAGTGTTGGTTTTGCAAAACTGGGGAATGGGTAATAAAGGGATTGTCTATCTTTTTAAACAACAAAAATTCTGGTGTTGACTGTCCTTTTAATGGAAGAGGCCAAGGTTGGCAACTGGACATCCGAACAAGATCCTCATACCAAAACCTGTGAGGCCATGCTGGAGCTACCAGCAATACAAATGAGTGTTCCATGATGATTTTGGATATCACTCTTGGAAGAAGAACTGGAGGCGGGACAATATAAGCAGGTTGGCAACACCAAGGAAGTGTCAACGCATCCACTGCTTCCGCCTGAAGAACCCTGGACCTGGACAGGTACCTGGAAAGTTTCCCGTTTAGATGAGAAGCCATCAGATCTATTTCTGGAAGACCCCACATCTGAACAATCTGAGAAAACACATCTGGATGGAGAGACCACTCCCCCGGATGTAAAGTCTGACGGCTGAGATAATCCGCTTCCCAATTGTCTACACCTGGGATATGTACCACAGAAATTAGACAAGAGCTGGATTCCGCCCAGGAAAGTATTCAAGATACTTCTTTCATAGCTAGGGGACTGTGAGTCCCACCCTGATGATTGACATATGCCACAGCTGTGATATTTTCTGTCTGAGAACAAATGAACGGTTCTCTCTTCAACAGAGGCCAAGCCTGAAGAACCCTGAAAATTGCACGGAGTTCCAAAATATTGATTGGTAATCTCGCCTCTTGAGATTTCCAAACCCCTTGTGCTGTCAGAGATCCCCAAACAGCTCCCCAACCTGAAAAGACTTGCATCTGTTGTGATCACAGTCCAGGTTGGACGAACCAAAGAGGCCCCTAGAACTATACGATGGTGATCTAACCACCAAGTCAGAGATAATCGAACATTGGGATTTAAGGATATTAATTGTGATATCTTTGTATAATCCCAGCACCATTGATTCAGCATACAAAGCTGGAGAGGTCTCACATGAAAACGAGCAAAGGGAAGTACGTCCGATGCTGCAGTCATGAAACCTAAAACTTCCATGCACATAGCTACTGAAGGGAATAATAGAGACTGAAGGTTCCGACAAGCTGAAACCAATTTAAATTGTCTCTTGTCTGTTAAAGACAGAGTCATGGATACTGAGTCTATCTGGAAACCTAAAAAGGTGACCCTTGTCTGAGGAATCAAGGAACTTTTTGGTAAATTAAATCTTCTCACAAGCGGTCTTACTCTGAATCCTATTCTGTACCCCTGAGAGACAATATTATGAATCCAATGATTTTGGACTGAATTGATCCAAACATCTTAGAAAAATCTTAATCTGCCCCCTGGAATAAGAGCCGCACCTTCATGTGGACTTGGGGGCTAGCTTTGATATCTTAAATGGCTTGGATTTATTCCAATTTGAAGAAGGCTTCCAATTGGAAACAGATTCCTTGGGGAAGAATTAGATTTCTGTTCCTTATTTAAGAACGAAAACGGTTAGAAGCTTTAGATTTACCCTTAGATCTTAAGCTTGAGGGAAAAAAACTCCCTTCCCCCCAGTGACAATTGAAATGATTGAATCCAACTGTGAACCAAATAATTTATTACCTTGGAAGGAAAGAAATAGCAATCACGACTTAGAAGTCATATCAGCATTCCAAGATTTAAGCCACAAAGCTCTTCTAGCTAAAATAGCTAAAGACCTAGATTTAACATCAATTTTGATAATATCAAAAAATGTCATCACAAATGAAATTATTAGCATGTTGAATCAATATGCTAGACAAATCATGATCAGATACTTGTTGCGCTAAAGTTTCCAACCAAAAGGTTGAAGCAGCTGCAACAACAGCCAAAGAAATTGCAGGCCTAAGAAAAAGACCTGAAAATAAATAAACTTTCCTTAGATAAGATACAAGTTTCCTATCTAAAGGATCTTAAAAGAAATACTATCTTCCATAGGAATAGTAGTACGTTTAGCAAGAGTAGAGATAGCCCCATCAACTTTGGGGATTTTTTCCCAAAACTCCAAACTGCTGGCAAAGGATACCATTTTTAAAACCTTAAAGAAGGAATAATAGAAGTACCAGACCTATTCCATTCCTTAGAAATCATATCTGAAATAGCATCAGGAACTGGAAAAACCTCTGGAATAACCACAAGAGGTTTATAAACAGAATTTAAACGTTTACTAGTTTTAATATCAAGAGGACTAGTCTCCTCAATATCCAATATAATCAACACTTCTACAACAAAGAACGAATGTACTCCATTTTAAATAAGTAGATTTGTCAGTGTCAATATCTGAGGAAGGATCTTCTGAATCAGATAGATCCTAATCAGAGGAGGATAATTCAGTATGTTGTTGGTCATTTGAAATTTCATCAACTTTATGAGAAGTTTTAAAAGACCTTTACATTTATTAGAAGGCGTGATGGCAGACAAAGCCTTCTGAATAGAAACAGCAATAAATTGTTATAAATTCACAGGTATATCTTGTACATTAGATGTTAAAAGAACAGCAACAGGCAATGTACTATTACTGATGGACACATTCTCTGCATGTAAAAGTTTATCATGACAACTTATTACAAACCACAGCTGGAGATATAATCTCCACAAAATTACAACAAATGTATTTAGCTTTGGTAGAACTGTTATCAGTCAACAGGATTCCAACAGTGATTTCTGAGACAGGATCAGATTGAGACATCTTGCAAATGTAAGAGAAAAAACAACATATAAAGAAAAATTATCAATTTCCTTATATAGCAGTTTCAGGAATGGGGGAAAAAATGCAAACAGCATAGCACTCTGATAGCGAAAAAAGGCAAAAGGCATATAGGAATGGGGTTTAAAATAATGAAAATATTTGGCGCCAAGTATGACGCACAGAGAAAAAATGTTGGCGATAACATCCGGAAATGACACACTCGCGTCATTGAAGACGCAACCTTGGGAAAGGACTCAGCGTCAACAAAGACGCCGGAAATTACGAATTTGCATCATCGAATGTAACTTTGCGCCAAAAAATCTCACGCCAAAAATGACGCAATATCGTTTGGCATTTTGCGCCCTCGTGAGCCTAATTCTGCCCGCGAACTTAAAATGACAGTCAATTGAAAAAAGACTATACCCCAGGTAAGAAATAATTTTTCCTAAAAAATGCATTTCCCAAATATTAAACTGACAGTTGGCAAAAGGAAATATACTGAAACCTGAATCATGGCAAATATAAGTACAATACATATATTTAGAACTTTATATAAATACATAAAGTGCCAAAGCATAGCTGAGAGTGTCTTAAGTAATGAAAACATACTTACCAAAAGACACCCATCCACATATAGCAGATAGCCAAACCAGTACTGAAACGGTTATCAGTAGAGGTAATGGAATATGAGAGTATATCATCGATCTGAAAAGGGAGGTAGGAGATGAATCCCTCACATGGACCTGTGGATAGAAACAAAGACTGAGTAATCTTACTCAGGCTTGCATGGATAGGGCAGCATAAATATATAGGAGGCGCAGTGAGAATTATGTCCCACAAGTTCCCATTGCTTTAAAGCCGCCACTGCTCTACTGAAGAGACTGATATGGACTACCGCTACACCCTAGAGATAAGCAGAACAATCTTGCACTGCTTAAAAAATAATAAAATCTTGCTTGAAGAATCTTTTCCTAACACCTAACTTTACCACTTCCTTGCTCTAACGTAGGCAAAGAGAATGACTGGGGTTGGAGGGAAGAGAGGTGATATTTAACAGCTTTGCTGTGGTGCTCTTTGCCACCTCCTGCTGGGCAGGAGTGATATTCCCAATAGTAATTAGATGATCCGTGGACTCATCGTGTCATTAGAAAGAAAGGGACTAACCCTCCAGGGTCTTCTGCTGTGGAGCAGTCACAGCAGCTCCAGGTGTGAGTAACCAACCCTGGTTTTCTATATAGGGGTAGCATAGATGTTGGAAGGTAAGGAAGGACTACCTCGCCGTCTTTCAACTGCTAAAAGCCACCATTACTCTTACTAAAGAGATTTACATGGACACAGCATAACCCCGATCCTTGCTTGCAGGGAAAAGTAGCCATTACAGGATTAATATCTTTAGACACCAACTTCGCACATCCACGATAAACAAGGCAAAGAATGGCTGGGAGTTATGGGTAATGGGAGTGACACTTAACAGCTCAGCTGGGGTGTTCTTTGCCTCCACCTGGTGGCCAGGAGTTGAATTCCCACTAGTAATTAGAATGGATGTGTGGAATATCCATGCCAATGGGAAAGAAATAAGTATATTATTTGAAACAGGAGATCCAGTTTAGTGCTTATGTGGTTCTGCTTGCCTGGGTCCTTTTTAGAGCACAGAGCCTTAACGTTTCACTTGCCATAGGGGGCACTATTAGGTAAGGAATAGAAGAGGATGCAAGTTGGTCCCCTCAAGTACAATGATCATAATTACCTGGGTTTAGTCTAGAAGTCTGAACAACATTCTTGCACTGTATGTCACATTTTACCACTCTCTGCTTTTAAAGCTTTTCCTTTGATAATCTAGGTTTATCCTCAATATACTATGGCAGCAATAGATTGCAGCCACCTTTATAGAAGGCTCGCATTCCTTGTTTTACCAGTGCTGTACATTAGCATTTGTTAATGTTAACTGCATAGTTCACAATTACTGTGCAGTAGCAGGAAACATAGCAAAAGGCTTGTTGTGCCTGTCTGAGTAGCTTTGCACATATTCACCTGTTAATGGTTTTCTAGTCTTCTGTCACCAGAAATAAATTGTGAAGTGTGCACTACATAACACTTTGGTAAGAAGAATACATTTTCCATAAAGTTTATTGGTGCAGTTGTACAACTGTGCACCAAACTCCAGATTTCTAAACATGGTGATTTAAATTGATATTAAACAGTGCTCCTTTAGTAAAAACAAATATGTTAAATCAAAATAGACATAAAAAGAAATAGATTGTGTAAAAAAAAGCAAACAACTTACTTGTTTTCTTGCAAAATGAGCACTCCTACCTCTACTGGGAATGAGCAAAACAGACTTGCTGTCTCTCTAGTATTATCTGAATAGTAAACCAGATCATAATACTATAGATGTTTTATGACATCCAGCTATAAAATCCTTCCTGTAGAGACTATAGCCTTGTAGGGCTGTGACAGGAAGTAATGGACCCGGCACAAAAAAATAAGAAGGGGGGGGAGGGTAAACTCCCTTTAAAATGATGAATAATACATATTGCAATGGTTTCTATTATGTATAACTCACTGCTTAGTGCATTTTTTATTATAAACAATGAAAAAGACAGTTTAAAGGGACAGTCTACTCCTGAATTTTTATTATTAAAAAGATAAATAATCCCTTTTTTACCCATTCCCCAGGTCTGCATAACTAACAATGGTTATATTAATATACTTTTTACCTCAGTAATTACCTTGTATCTAAGCCCATGCAGAATGCCCCCTTATTAAGTCCTTTTTACAGACATGCATTTTAGCCAATCAGTGCTGACTCCTAGGTAACTCCAAGAGCCTGAATGAAACAATGAAAATCAGGAAGACTAGCAATCGTTCTGTGAAACAGTACTAAAAGAGCAGAAATCTGTCCTTTCAGGGAACTGACAGATAAACCCTTATCTAAAAGAATGCCAGGAAAAAACTAAATTTATGCTTACCTGATAAATTTCTCTCTCTTGTGGTGTATCCAGTCCACGGGTTCATCGATTACTTGTGGGATATTCTCCTTCCCAACAGGAAGTTGCAAGAGGACACCCACAGCAGAGCTGTCTATATAGCTCCTCCCCTAACTGCTAACCCCAGTCATTCGACCGAAGACAAGCAAGAAAAAAGGAGAAACTATAGGGTGCAGTGGTGACTGTAGTTTAAAAATAAAAAACACCGGCCTTAAAGTGACAGGGCGGGCCGTGGACTGGATACACCACAAGAGAAAGAAATTTATCAGGTAAGCATAAATTTTGTTTTCTCTTGTAAGGTGTATCCAGTCCACGGGTTCATCCATTACTTGTGGGAAACCAATACCAAAGCTTTAGGACACGGATGAAGGGAGGGACAAGGCAGGAACTTAAACGGAAGGCACCACTGCCTGTAAGACCTTTCTCCCAAAAATAGCCTCCGAGGAAGCAAAAGTATCAAATTTGTAGAATTTAGAAAAAGTATGAAGCGAAGACCAAGTCGCCGCCTTACAAATCTGTTCAACAGAGGCCTCATTTTTAAAAGCCCATGTGGAAGCTACCACTCTAGTGGAATGAGCTGTAATTCTTTCAGGAGGCTGCTGGCCAGCAGTCTCATAAGCTAAACGGATTATTCTTCTCAGCCAAAAAGAAAGAGAAGATGCCGAAGCCTTTTGGCCTCTCCTCTGTCCAGAGTAGACAACAAACAATGCAGATGTTTGACGAAAATCCTTAGTAGCTTGTAAATAAAACTTTAAAGCACAAACCACGTCAAGATTGTGTAATAGACGTTCCTTCTTTGAAGAAGGATTAGGACACAGTGACGGAACAACAATCTCCTGATTGATATTGTTATGAGATACCACCTTAGGAAGAAACCCAGGTTTGGTACGCAAAACTACCTTATCTGCATGGAAGATAAGATAAGGGGAATCACACTGTAAGGCAGATAACTCTGAAACTCTGAGCCGAAGAGATAGCTACCAAAAACAGAACTTTCCAAGATAAAAGCTTGATATCTATGGAATGCAGAGGTTCAAACAGAACCCCTTTAAGAACTTTAAGAACTAAATTTAAACTCCATGGCGGAGCAACAGGTTTAAACACAGGCTTGATTCTAACTAAAGCCTGACAAAACGCCTGAACGTCTGGAACTTCCGCCAGACGCTTGTGCAGAAGAATAGACAGAGCAGAAATCTGTCCCTTTAAGGAACAAGCTGACAATCCCTTCTCCAATCCTTCTTGGAGAAAGGATAATATCCTAGGAATCCTGACCTTACTCCATGAGTAACCCTTGGATTCACACCAATGAAGATATTTACACCATATCTTATGATAGATTTTCCTGGTGACAGGCTTTCGAGCCTGAATTAAGGTATCAATGACCGATTCGGAGAAACCACGTTTTGATAAAATCAAGCGTTCAATCTCCAAGCAGTCAGCCGCAGAGAAATTAGATTTAGATGTTTGAATAGACCTTGGAGTAGAAGGTCCTGCCTCAGCGGGAGAGTCCATGGTGGAAAGGATGAAATGTCCACCAGATCTGCATACCAAGTTCTGCGTGGCTACGCAGGTGCTATCAAAATCACCAAAGCCCTCTCCTGCTTGATCTTGGCAATCAGACGAGGGAGGAGAGGAAATGGTGGGAACACATAAGCCAGGCTGAAGGACCAGGGCACTACTAGAGCATCTATCAGCGCTGCCTGGGGATCCCTTGACCTGGACCCGTAACAAGGAAGCTTGGCGTAATGACGAGACGCCATCAGATCCAGTTCTGGTTTGCCCCATAGTTGAATGAGCTGGGCAAATACCTCCGGATGGAGCTCCCACTCCCCCGGATGAAAAGTCTGCCGACTTAGAAAATCCGCTTCCCAGTTCTCTACTCCTGGGATATGGATAGCTGAGAGATGGCAAGAGTGAACCTCTGCCCATAGAATTATCTTTGAAACCTCCAACATTGCCAGGGGGCTTCTTGTTCCCCCCTGATGGTTGATATAGGCTACAGTTGTGATATTGTCCGACAGAAATCTGATGAACCTGACCGCAGCTAGTTGAGGCCAAGCCTGAAGAGCATTGAATATCGCTCTCAGTTACAGAATGTTTATCGGAAGGAGGGCTTCCTCCTGAGTCCACGAACCCCGAGCCTTCAGGGAGTTCCAAACTGCGCCCCAACCCAGAAGGCTGGCATCTGTCGTCACTATAGTCCACTCTGGCCTGCGAAAACTCATTCCCCTGGACAGATGGACCCGAGATAACCACCAGAGAAGAGAATCCCTGGTCTCTTGACCCAGATTTAGCAGAGGGGACAAATCTGTGTAGTCCCCATTCCACTGATTGAGCATGCAAAGTTGCAGTGGTCTGAGATGTAGGCGGGCAAACGGAACTATGTCCATTGCCGCTACCATTAGGCGGATTACTTCCATACACTGAGCCACTGACGGCCGAGAAGTGGAATGAAGAGCACGGCAGGAAGTTAGAAGCGTTGATAACCTGACCTCTGTCAGAAAAAGTTTAATATCTACTGAATCTATCAGTGTTCCTAGGAAGGAAACTCTTGTGAGAGGGAAGAGAGAACTCTTTTCTTCGTTCACCTTCCACCCGTGAGACCTCAGAAAGGCCAGAACAATGTCCGTATGGGACCTGGCGATTTGAAAAGTCGACGCCTGTATCAGAATGTAGTCTAGGTAAGGAGCCACCGCTATGCCCCGTGGCCTTAGAACCGCCAGTAGGGACCCTAGAACCTTCGTAAAGATTCTTGGTGCCGTGGCTAACCCGAAGGGAAGAGCCACAAATTGGTAATGCCTGTCTAAGAAGGCGAACCCGAGGAACTGATGATGATCTCTGTGAATCGGAATGTGGAGATAAGCATCCTTTAAGTCCACGGTAGTCATATATTGACCCTCCTGGATCATAGGGAGGATGGTTCGGATAGTCTCCATCTTGAAGGATGGGACCCTGAGAAATTTGTTTAGGATCTTGAGATCCAAGATTGGTCTGAAAGTTCCCTCTTTTTTGGGAACTATAAAGAGATTTGAATAGAAGCCCTGCCCCTGTTCCTCCCTTGGAACTGGGTGGATCATTCCCATAACCAGTAGGTCTTGAACACAACGTAATAATGCCTCTCTTTTTATCTGGTTTACAGATAATTGTGAGAGATGAAATCTCCCCTTTGGAGATGAAGCTTTGAAGTCCAGAATATATCCCTGGGAAATAATCTCTAATGCCCAGGGATCCTGGACATCTCTTGCCCAAGCCTGGGCGAAGAGAGAAAGTCTGCCCCCTACTAGATCCGGTCCCGGATCGGGGGCTACTCCTTCATGTTGTCTTAGAGGCGGCAGCAGTTTTTTTGGCCTGCTTCCCCTTGTTCCAAGCCTGGTTCGGTCTCCAGACTGGTTTGGACTGGGCGAAATTTCCCTCTTGTTTTGCATTAGAGGAAGCTGAAGCTGCGCCACTCTTGAAGTTTCGAAATGAACGAAAATTATTCTGTTTGGTCCTTAATTTATTGGACCTATCCTGAGGAAGGGCGTGACCTTTTCCTCCAGTAATATCAGAAATGATCTCCTTTAGGCCCGGCCCGAATAGGGTTTGTCCTTTAAAGGGGATGTTAAGAAGCTTAGACTTTGAAGTAACGTCTGCTGACCAGGACTTAAGCCATAGCGCCCTGCGCGCCAAAACCTGAATTCTTAGCCGTTAGTTTGGTTACATGAAAAACGGCGTCAGAAATAAAGGAATTAGCTAACTTGAGAGCTTTAATCCTGTCTAAAATATCATCTAACGGGGTCTCCACCTGTAGAGCCTCCTCAAGAGACTTGAACCAAAAAGCCGCTGCAGCAGTAACTGGGGCAATGCATGCAAGAGGCTGGAGAATAAAACCTTGATGGATAAAAAATTTCTTAAGGAGACCCTCCAATTTTTTATCCATAGGATCTAAGAAAGCACAACTGTCCTCGACGGGGATAGTTGTACGCTTAGCTAGGGTAGAAACAGCACCCTCCACCTTAGGGACTGTCTGCCACGAGTCCCGTATAGTGACATCTATGGGAAACATCTTTTTAAAAGCAGGAGGGGGAGAGAATGGAACACCTGGTCTATCCCATTCCTTAGTAATAATTTCCGAATACCTCTTAGGGACTGGAAAAACATCAGTGTAAACAGGCACTGCAAAGTATTTGCCCATTTTACACAATTTCTCTGGAACTACAATGGGGTCACAGTCATCCAGAGTCGCTAAAACCTCCCTGAGCAATAAGCGGAGGTGTTCAAGCTTAAATTTAAAGGCTGTCATTTCAGAATCGGACTGAAGTAACGTCTTCCCTGAATCTGAAATCTCACCCTCAGACAGCAACTCCCTTGCCACGGCTTCGGAGCATTGTGAGGGTATATCGGACATAGCTACTAAAGCGTCAGAAGCTCTGTATTTGTTCTAGCCCCAGAGCTGTCTCGCTTTCCTTGTAACCCTGGCAGTTTGGACAATACCTCTGTGAGGGTATTAGTCATAACTGCCGCCATGTCTTGTAAGGTAAACGCATTGGCCGCGCTAGATGTATTTGGCATCACTAGAGCGGGAGTTATAGGTTCTGACACGTGGGGAGAGCTAGATGGCATAACCTCCCTTGTGTCAGTCTGAGAAACCTCTGGTGATAAATCTTTAAATGCCATAATATGGTCTTTATAATTTATAGAAATTTCAGTACATTTGGTACACATTCTAAGAGGAGGTTCCACAATGGCTTCTAAACATATTGAACAAGGAGTTTCCTCTATGTCAGACTAGTAATGAGACCAGCAAGCTTGGAAAACACTTTAATAAATGTGAAACAGCAATTAAACAAAAACGGTACTGTGCCTTTAAGAGAAAAAAACTATCACATAAACTGCAAAACAGTGTTAAAAAGTAGTAAACTCTTCTAAATTTTTACAGTGTGTATAAGGGACTAAAGCAGCATTGCACCCACTTCCAAATGGATGATTAACCCTTTAGGCCCCAAACCGGATTTGAAAAACATTAACAGTTAAACACCTTGCCACAGCTCTGCTGTGGCTCCTACCTGCCCTCAAATACGATTTAGGGAAGAAATAAGCCCTCTATAGTGGTCCTCAGATGCCAGAGGACTCCTTTAGGGAAGCTGGATGTCTCAGTCTGAATATGAACTGCGCATCTAGAGCGCGAAAATAGGCCCCTCCCACCATGCACTCGATGTCAGAGGGCCTTAAGAAAATACTCCTAGGAGTATCTGACTAGCCATGTGGAAACTAGGCCCCAAAAAACGATTTATCACCCTCAGAGAAAAAAACGTTCTTTCTATATAACATGTAAACGTTTTGTCACTAAGAAATATGAGTATTAACATGAATATTACCATTTTTTGTAAGCATGATCCCAGTCGTTGTTAAATCACTGCATCAGGCTTACCTCAATTATACAAGGCTCTGTCAGCATTTTCTAGATCTTATCATCTCTCTAGAAATAAATATACTGAACATACCTCAAAGCAGGTAATCTGCAGACCGTTCCCCCAACTGAAGTCTTTCCCATACTCTTCAGTTATGCGTGAGAACAGCAATGGACCTTAGTTACAAACCGCTAAGATCATCAACCTCCAGGCAGATTCTTCTTCTAATTTCTGCCTGGGAGTAAAACAGTACAACGCCGGTACCGTTTAATAATAACAAACTCTTGATTGAAGGTAAAAACTACACTAAGTCACCACATTTCTCTTATACTTCCTATCTTGTTGAGAGTTGCAAGAGAATGACTGGGGGTGGCAGTTAGGGGAGGAGCTATATAGACAGCTCTGCTGTGGGTGTCCTCTTGCAACTTCCTGTTGGGAAGGAGAATATCCCACAAGTAATGGATGAACCCGTGGACTGGATACACCTTACAAGAGAAACATGATCTATACACCATCAAATGCAAGTTTTCCAAACCTTGTGATAAATCGTCCTAAACAAAGGCTTACAAGCCTGAATCAGAGTCTCAATAACAGAATCTGAGAAACTTCTATGCCTCAGAACAAATTGCTCAATTTACATGAGACTTTAGATCTGGATGGAAGAAAGGACCTTGAGACAGAAGGTTTGACCGCAGAGGAAGAGGCCAAGGAGGGCAACTGGACATCTGAACCATTTCCACATACCAAATCCTGCGACGCCATGCTGGAGCAATCAGGAATATAAATTATTTCTCTTGCTTTATCTTGGAAATCATGCTGGGAAGAAAAAACAGAGGAGGAAACAGATAAGCAGACTGAAATGACCAAGGAACTACTTGAGCATTCACTACCTCTGCCTAAGGATCCCTGGACCTTGCAAAGTACCTGGGAAATATGTTGTTCAAACAAGAGGCCATCAGATCTATCTCTGGTAGGCCCCAAAGGTACACAATCAGATTGAACACATACTGATGAGACCACTCCCCTGGATGAAGAGACGGACGACTGAGAAAGTCTGCCTGGGATGTGAATTGCAGAAATTAGGCAAGAATTGGCTTCTGCCCAAAAGAGAAATCAAGACACTTACCTCATTGCCAGGGAACTGTGAGTTCCCCCCTGATCATTGACATAAGCTAGAGCTGTCATTGTCTGAAAAGGGAGTCTAATTGCCATTTCTAGTCAACCAAGCCAAGCTTGAAGAGCCATGAAAATTGCACAGAGTTCTAGAACATTGATTGGAAGCCTTGCCTCCGGAGGATCCCAAACCCCCTGTGCTGTCAGAGACCCCCAAACTACTCTCAAACCAGAAAGACTTGTATCTGTGTTGATCACAGACCAGGTAGGACAAGCAAAAGAAGCCCCCTGAATAATGAACTGATGATTCAGCCACCAACCTATGTTTTGTGGACCCAACCGATGAAAATAAAGGTCTTTTTAACAAGAAAGCTTGCTGGTGGCTGGAGTACTTTTCTACATATGTCAATTTAGCCACCAAGCCAGAGACTGACTTGTACTGGAATCTCAGAATATCATTTAAGATAGCTAAGAATAATCCCTGCACCATTGATGCAGCATACACAGCTGTAGAGGCCTCATGTGGAACCGAGCAAAAGGAATTGCATCTGAAGCTGCAATCAGGAGATCTAAAATCTTCATACACTGTGCCACTGAAGGGAATCAGAGAAAATGAAGGTTCAAACAGGCTGATACCAATTTCATCTTTCTCTGTTCTGTTAGAGAAAGGCTGATGGACACCGAGTCTATTTGGAAACCAAGGAAAGAAACCCTTGTCTGAGGAATCAAGGAACTCTTTGGTAAATTTATATTCCAACCATGTTTTTGAAGACTCAACAATAGTTGTTTGGTGTGAGATTCTGCTAAAGGACCTATACCCCCTCATAAAGAAAGCATGCTCTGCCACACTAAGCTGAACAGACAGTGTGCTCCAAAAAAGCTTGCCATTTAAATAGACTTAAGCACGCCAAAAAACCCAGCGTGCACTAACCAGACGAGCGTAAACTAACACGTGAATGAGCACTAACCCGGCTGGCAAAGAGAAAGTGCCAATGTGCATTAACCCGACATTGTTTTAAAACTAAGAAGCCAATAACGGCACAAGAAAAAAGTGTGCATTAACACAATGAGCGTATATCAGCGTCGAGAGCTCAGCACGCCAAAACTAAAAAAAAAATTACGTGCACAAAAGCAAAGGGAATAGTGAGAATCTGTCCCAGGGTCAAATGTAAAAAAACAGATAAACTTTGAAACATAAAAGTGCCCATAATAATAAAGCTATGAGTGTCTATATATAGAATAAAAACATATTTTCCCACAGACCCTCCTCCACTAACAAGCCAGTAGTAGACAGCCAAACCAGTACTGAAACATATCAGCAGAGTTAATGGAAATAGGAGTATACCGTAGGTCTGTAAAGGGAGGCTTAAGATGAGTCCCTGCGACCAAATTTACAGAGGGCCTATGAAGGATTTCCCATGAGGCGAAACCATCGTATCACAAACCATACTCAAAGACATCCCTCTGACTATACTCTGAGGGGAACCGGGTCTAAATATGCCCTGAAAACCCCTTTCTCTGAAGAACACTGCATGTCTTCACTCTTTAACCACCTCCAACAGAGGCAAAGTAAAGGCTGAGCTATGTGTGAGGTGGGGGGGATTTTATAGAGCTCTTGGGGTTTGGGAATCTTTGCCTCCTTCTAGCGGTAGAGAAGCAATTCCAATGAGTAAAGGATCATGGAATCTCACCACCAGTATGAAAGGAATAATGATGAAGACCTTAAAAATAACAATTGAAATAGTTTTATTTAACTAAAGAAAAATAACAATTACCTTAATAATAACAATTTAAATAGGTTTTATTGAACTAAAACAATAACATATTTCATTTTTAAATGCTTGCCCCTCCCTCCTCCCACTTAGGTTCTTGTGCAGATCTTTTCCACTCCAAACAATCGTCTATTCATGGAGCTTCTTGGAACTTAGTATGGGATGATTCTGTGTACATAGATTTGCAGGGGAGCAATGGTATTAAAGGAACAGTCAAGTCAAAATTAAACTTTCATGATTCAGCAAGAACATTATTTTATTTTATTTTTTTAACAATCTTCAAATGTACTTCACTTATTCTTATCTCCTTTGTTCTCTTGGTATCCATTGTTCAAAAGCATACATAGGTAGGCTCAGAAGCAATGCACTACTGTGAGCTATCTGGTGGTCACTGTCTCACCCAATGTGTTCAGCTAGGCCCCAGTAAAGCATTGTTCTCCTTCAACAAAGGATACCAAGAGAATGAAGCAAATGTAATTATAGAAGTAAATCTGAAATTTGTATGCTCTATCGGAAACCCAAAAGTTTTCTTTCATGATTATATCCCTAGACCATGCAAATTTAAGCAACTTTCAAATTTACTCCTATTATCAATTTTTCTTCATTCTCTTGATATCTTTATTTGAAAAAGAAAGTCCAGAACTGTGGACATCACTTGTTTATAGGTGGATTAATTTATCCATCAATAAGCAAGAACAACACAGGTTGTTCATCAAAAATTGTCCAGCTTCCAAACCTATATTCTTGATTTACAAATAAAAATACCAAGAGAATGAAGAACATTTGATAATAGCAGTAAATTATAAAGTTGCTTAAAATTGCATGCTCTATCTGAATCACAAAAGAATTCTGTGCCCCTCTCTGCACCGGTAGCGATGGTGCCGATTGTTGGTGGGTGGGAGCTTAGCAGGGAGGCGGGGTGGGCGGCCTATCGCTACCCGGCATTCGGTTCCTGTAAGTGCAATGTGCACACTGGGTGCTGTGAGCTTGCAGGGGGGGTCTGCGGGGACGTGTGTGTGTGTGTGTGTGTGTGTGTGTGCACACGTGTGTGCGCACGCGCGTGCAGCAACTACTGCCACCAATGATCAATAAATTGCAGGGTAAGAGGGAGGGGAAAAAAAATAAATCTATCAAAGGATCAGGAAGGGGGAGGGGGCAGCTACACTACAGAAAAAGCTATATTTTATAAAAATAAATTTAAAAAATGTTGTTTTTGGGGGCAAACTGAGTACTGGCAGACAGCTGCCAGTACCCAAGATGGCGGCAAATAGGTAGCAGGGGGGAGGTTTAGAAAACTGTTTGGGGGGGGGGATCAGGTTGGGGGCTAAGGGGGGTCCATCACAGCTAAATAAATAATTTAAAAAAAACAAAAAAAATTGTATTTTAGTACTGGCAGACTTTCTGCCAGTACTTAAGATGGCGGGGACAATTGTGGGGTGGGGGAGGGAAGAGAGCTGTTTGGGAGGGATCAGGGGGTGGGATGTTAATTAACCCCTTCACTGCTGGGCATAATACACGTGTGGTGCGCAGCAGCATTTAGTGGCCTTCTAATTACCAAAAAGCAACCCCAAAGCCATATAAGTTTGCCAATTCTGAACAAAGGGGATCCCAGAGAAGCATTTACAACCATTTGTGCCATAATCGCACAAGCTGTTTTTAAATAATTTCAGTGAGAAACCTAAAGTTTGTGACAAAATTTGTGAAAAAGTGAACTTTTTTTTTTATTTGATCGCATTTGGAGGTGAAATGGTGGCATGAAATATACCAAAATGGGCCTAGATCAATACTTTGGGTTGTCTTCTAAAAAAAAAAATATATACAGGTCAAGGGATATTCAGGGATTCCTGAAAGAAATCAGTGTTCCAATGTAACTATCGCTAATTTTGAAAAAAAGTGGTATGGAAATAGCAAAGTGCTACTTGTATTTATTGCCCTATAACTTGCAAAAAAAGCAAAGAACATGTAAACATTGGTATTTCTAAACTCAGGACAAAATTTAGAAACTATTTGGCATGGGTGTTTTATGGTGGATGTAGATGTGTAACAGATTTTGGGGGTCAAAAAAAGAAGTTAGAAAAAACAGAATTTATGCTTACCTGATAAATTACTTTCTCTTACGGTGTATTCAGTCCACGGATTCATCCTTACTTGTGGGATATTCTCATTCCCTACAGGAAGTAGCAAAGAGAGCACACAGCAGAGCTGTCCATATAGCTCCCCTCAGGCTCCGCCCCCCCAGTCATTCGACCGACGGTTAGGAGAAAAAGGAGAACCATAGGGTGCAGTGGTGACTGTAGTTATTAAAAATTAAATTTGAACCTGACTTAAATGTCAGGGCGGGCCGTGGACTGAATACACCGTAAGAGAAAGTAATTTATCAGGTAAGCATAAATTCTGTTTTCTCTTACTTGGTGTATTCAGTCCACGGATTCATCCTTACTTGTGGGATACCAATACCAAAGCAATAGGACACGGATGAAGGGAGGGAACAAGTCAGGTAACCTAAACGGAAGGCACCACTGCTTGCAAAACCTTTCTCCCAAAAATAGCCTCCGAAGAAGCAAATCGAATTTGTAAAATTTGGCAAATGTATGCAGTGACATAAGCCAAACGGATGTTGCTTTTCAGCCAAAAGGAAAGAGAGGTAGCAGTCGCTTTCTGACCTCTCCTCTTACCAGAATAGACAACAAACAAGGATGATGTTTGTCTGAAATCTTTAGTTGCTTTTAAAAAGAATTTTAAAGCACGAACCACGTCAAGATTTTGTAAAAGTCGTTCCCTCTTAGAAACTGGATTAGGACACAGAGAAGGAACAATGATTTCCTGGTTAATATTCTTATTAGAAACCACTTTTGGAAGGAAACCAGGTTTGGTGCGCCAAACAACCTTATCTGCATGGAACACCAGATAGGGTGAATTACACTGCAAAGCAGACAATTCAGAAACTCTTCGAGAAGAAGAAATGGCTACTAAAAACAAAACTTTCCAAGATAAAAACTTAATATCTATGGAATGCAAAGGTTCAAACGGAACCCCTTGAAGAACTGAAAGAACTAAATTTAGACTCCATGGAGGAGCCACAGGCTTATAAACAGGCTTGATTCTAACTAGGGCCTGTGCAAACACCTGAACGTCTGGTACAGCAGCCAGACGCTTATGTAACAGAATAGACCGAGCAGATATCTGTCCCTTTAAGGAACTAGCTGACAGACCCTTCTCCAATCCTTCTTGGAGAAAAGACAATATCCTTGGAATCCTAATCTTACTCCACGAGTAACCCTTGGATTCACACCAACAAAGATATTTCCGCCATATCTTATGGTAAATTTTCCTGGTGACAGGCTTTCTGTCCTGTATCAGAGTGTCTATAACCGATTCAGAGAAACCACGCTTAGCTAGAATTAAGCGTTCAATCTCCAAGCAGTCAGTTGCAGAGAAACTAGATTTGGATGCTTGAAAGGACCTTGAATTAGAAGATCCTGCCTCAATGGCAGTTTCCATGGTGGGACCGATGACATGTCCACTAGGTCTGCATACCAAGTCCTGCGTGGCCACGCAGGCGCTATCAGAATTACCGAAGCCTTCTCCTGTTTGATTCTGGCTACTAGCCGAGGGAGAAGAGGAAACAGTGGAAAGACATAAGCTAGACTGAACGACCAAGGCGCTATTAATGCATCTATCAATGCCGCCTTGGGATCCCTGGATCTGGATCCGTAAAGGGGAAGTTTGGTGTTCTGACGGGACGCCATCAGATCCAACTCTGGAATGCCCCATAGCTGAGTCAGCTGAGCAAAAACCTCCGGGTGGAGTTCCCACTCCCCCGGATGGAAAGTCTGACGACTTAGAAAATCCGCCTCCCAGTTGTCTACCCCTGGGATGTGAATTGCAGATAGATGGCAGGAGTGATCCTCCGCCCATTTGATGATCTTGGATACTTCCTTCATCGCTAGGGAACTTTTTGTTCCTCCCTGATGATTGATGTACGCTACAGTCGTGATGTTGTCCGACTGAAATCTGATGAATTTGGCCTCCGCTAGTTGAGGCCACACCTGGAGCGTATTGAATATCGCTCTCAACTCCAAAATGTTTATCGGAAGAAGAGATTCTTCCCGAGACCATAGTCCCTGAGCCTTCAGGGAGTTCCAGACCGCACCCCAGCCTAACAGACTGGCATCGGTCGTGACAATGATCCACTCCGGTCTGCGGAAACTCATTCCCTGAGACAGGTGATCTTGAGACAACCACCAGAGAAGAGAGTCTCTGATTTTCTGGTCCATTTGTACTTGGAGACAAATCTGCGTAATCTCCATTCCACTGTTTGAGCATGCACAGCTGCAGTGGTCTGAGATGAATTCGGGCAAAAGGGACTACGTCCATTGCCGCAACCATTAAAACAATTACTTCCATGCACTGAACCACGGAAGGCCAAGGAATGGAATGAAGAACTCGGCAAGTATTCAGCAGTTTTGACTTCCTGACCTCAGTCAGAAAGATTTTCATTTCTACCGAGTCTATTAGTGTTCCCAGGAAAGGAACCCTTGTGAGCGGGGAAGAGAACTCTTTTCTACGTTCACCTTCCACCCGTGAGACCTTAGAAAGGCCAGAACGATGTCCGTATGAGCCTTGGCTCTGTGAAAGGACGACGCCTGTATTAATATGTCGTCTAGGTAAGGTGCTACTGCAATGCCCCGCGGTCTTAGTACCGCTAGAAGGGACCCTAGCACCTTTGTGAAAATTCTGAGAGCGGTGGCCAACCCGAAAGGAAGGGCCACGAACTGGTAATGTTTGTCCAAGAAGGCGAACCTTAGGAACTGATGGAGTCATATATTGACCCTCCTGGATCATCGGCAAGATTGTCCGAATGGTTTCCATCTTGAAGGACGGAGCTCTGAGGAATTTGTTTAGAATTTTAAGATCCAGGATTGGCCTGAAAGTTCCCTCCTTTTTGGGAACTACAAACAGGTTTGAGTAAAAGCCCAGTCCTAGTTCTACAATTGGAACTGGGTGTATCACTCCCATCTTTAGCAGATCTTCTACACAGCGTAAGAACGCCTGTTTCTTTATTTGGTCTGAAGACAAATGAGAAATGTGGAACCTTCCCCTTGGGGGAGAATCCTTGACTTCTAGAAGGTACCCCTGAGCAACTATTTCTAATTGCCCAGGGATCTGGAACATCTCTTGCCCAAGCCTGAGCGAAGAGAGAAAGTCTGCCCCCTACTCGATCCGATCCCGGATCGGGGGCTACCCCTTCATGCTGTCTTGGTAGCAGGAGCAGGCTTCTTGGCCTGTTTACCCTTATTCCAGCCCTGCAGGGGTTTCCAAGTTGCTTTGGGCTGGGAAGCGTTATCTTGCTTTGCGGCAGCAGAGGTTGTGGCAGGTCCGCTCCTGAAGTTGCGAAAGGAGCAAAAATTAGCCTTGTTTTTGGCCTTAAACGGCCTATCTTGTGGCAGGGCATGTCCCTTGCCCCCAGTGATATCTGAAATAATTTCTTTCAGCTCTGGGCCAAATAGGGTTTTCCCCTTGAAGGGAATATTTAACAGTTTCGTTTTGGACGACACATCAGCCGACCACGATTTGAGCCAAAGCGCTCTTCGCGCCCTGATGGCAAAACCTGAGTTTTTCGCCGCTAGCTTAGCTAATTGGAGAGCGGCATCAGTGATAAAAGAATTAGCCAGCTTTAGAGCATGAATTCTATCCATGACCTCATCATATGAAGTCTCCCTCTGGAGCGACTCCTCCAGGGCCTCGAACCAAAAAGCCGCTGCAGTAGTTACCGGAATAATGCAGGCAATTGGTTGAAGAAGAAAACCTTGCTGAACAAAAAATTTCTTCAGCAAACCTTCCCATTTTTTTATCCATAGGATCTTTGAAAGCACAACTGTCCTCTATTGGTATAGTTGTACGCTTAGAAAGTGTTGAAACAGCCCCTCTCCCTTGGGGACCGTCTGCCACGCGTCCCGCCTGGGGGTCATTTATGGGGAACATTTTCTTAAAGATAGGTTGGGGAACAAAGGGTACACCTGGTCTCTCCCACTCCTTAGTCACAATATCCGCCACCCTCTTTGGGATCGGAAATGCCTCAGTGTATACCGGGACCTCTAAAAACCTGTCCATTTTACACAATTTTTCAGGGACCACCATGGGGTCACAATCATCCAGCGTAGCTAAAACCTCCTTGAGCAGGACGCGGAGGTGTTCCAGCTTAAATTTAAACGCTAAGGAATCTGACTCTGCCTGCTGAGAAACTTTTCCTGTGTCAGAAATTTCTCCCTCAGACAGATCGTCCCTCACTGCTACTTCTGAGTTTTGTGAGGGTACTACAGATAAATTATCCAAAGCTTCAGATTGCTCATCCTCTGTATTTAAAACTGAGCTATCGCGCTTTTTTAGAAAAACAGGCAGTTTGGATAAAAATGCTGCAAGGGAATTATCCATTACTGCTGCTAATTGTTGTAAAGTAATAGGGGCCAATGCGCTAGAGGTACTAGGCAACGCTTGCGCGGGCGTAACTGGTGTCGACACATGGGGAGAGGAAGGAGGACTATCCTCATTACCTTCCGTCAAAGAATCATCTTGGGCTACATATTTAAGTGTCAATGCATGGTCATTAAAATGTTTAGATACCTTAGCACACTTTAAACACAAATGCAATGGGGGTACCGCCATGGCTTTTAAACACATAGAACAAGGTCTATCAGTAGGCTCATACATGTTAGACAGACTTAGATAGCACTCAAATACAGAAAAATACACTTTTTGAAAAAAACGTTACTGTGCCTTTAAATAATAAAACGTACACACTTTTTTTCCAAATCTCACAAAAACATCCGATCTTTATGAAATTTACACCATATGATCCTAATGCTTTGAAAAGATTGCACACCAAGTTTCAAGCCAATTAACCCCTTATTGCCCAAACCGGAGCAAATTGAAGCTGGCCACCAGTTTAACACACTACCTTCCTTGGGGATTAGTTTTGGAACGAAAATAAGCCTCCCTGTAGTCCTCCTGCAATCTCTGGACTCTACATGTGAAGCTGCATGAAGCTATCTTGTAAAAGAACTGCGCAATTGAGGCGCGAAAATTAGGCCCTCTCCCTCTTTCACTCCTGAGTTGTGGGGCCTTCCTAAGCCAAATTAGGTGTCTAAAATTATGCCAGGCGTATAAAACCCCTAAAAAGTTAGACCACGGCACTGTCTTCCCTAGCTCCCTTTTAGAAGCAGTAATCACAGTTATCCCCAAACCAGGCAAACCTACTGACATGGTTAGCAATTATAGACCGATCTCACTTATAAACATTGATATGAAAATATTTGCAAAAATCCTGGCCAACCGCATGAATATGATACTACCCAACATAATCCACCCTGACCAGGTGGGTTTCATTAGGGGAAGAGAGGCAAAAGACAACACCACCAGACTGCTCCACTCTTTGCAACAAGCCCATCTCAATAACTCACCTCTTGCTTTACTCTCAACAGACGCGGAGAAGGCGTTTGACAGGGTGGACTGGCAATTTATGTGGTCCGCCCTGTCAAAATTTGGCTTTTCCAAACTTTTCATTTCCAGATTACAGGCCCTTTATCACAGCCCGAGCGCAAAGATTAAGGTTAACAACCATCTATCCCATCCTTTTTCCATATCCAACGGAACACGTCAAGGGTGCCCACTCTCACCTCTACTATTTGCTATCACAGTCGAAATATTGGCAATACAAATTAGACATTGTCAACATATTCATGGCCTAGATTTCGGAGATATTACCCAAAAATGCCTCTTGTTTGCGGACGACGTGATCTTTACTCTACGGTCCCCAAACACCTCTGTGCCTGCCCTCATACAAATCTTAGAAGAGTATAAGCTAGTCTCTAACTTCTCCATTAACATGGAGAAATCGGGATTAATACCGATAAACCTAACTCCCCAAGAAACGCTGACTATATCACGACACACAAAATTTGTACTATCGGATAAACTTAAATACTTAGGTTTGACAATCTCCAAAGACATACGCGCACTCTTCCCAGATAACTATACCAATCTCCAAGAGAACATTAAGACCTCGCTAGAGAGCTGGCATAGACAGGGACACTTGTCCTGGATAGGACGAATTAACACGGTAAAGATGGCGATAGTCCCCAGATATTTATACCTATTCCAAACCCTTCCTATGCCCATACCAAGGTCCTTCCTCCTAACACAACAAAAAATGATTAACTCTTTCATTTGGTCATATAAACGCCCGAGAATAGCACAACATACTATGTACCTGAGTAAGGAAGATGGAGGCCTTGGTGTCCCCAACCTTACTAACTATTACAAAGCCACACATTTAACCAGAATTGTGGCATGGAATCATGCCAATCCCTCGAAACTGTGGACCCAAATGGAAAGTTACCTAGTACAAGTTGACCACATGAGAGACTTACCTTGGATCCCCAAGGAATCCAGACCGCATACTATACAAAAAAACGACTATATTAAAACCACACTAGAGGTGTGGGACGACGTACTCGCCCATACAAAAGGAGTTTCCACCAAGATATCCCCCTTAACACCCCTCCTACGCTACCAACTCTTTCTCAAACACAATCTTTTCACCCATTCCCCAGCCAATAAGATCCATAAGCACCTACCAGTCTACTTAATGACCAACGCTTCAGGTGTTAAAGATAGAATAACGCTTAATGAAGAGCTAGGTCCCCCTTTTCACTGTTGGTACTCCTACCTACAGATTAGACATGCAATCAGTCAAAGCACGCACAAAGAGCTGATACTTCGACCCCTAACCACATTCGAGCAGCTATGCATCAATCCCAATATACACAGAGCACATCTTTCCATAACTTACAAAATCCTCAGGGGTTCCTTCCCTGAGACCAGACCTACATATCTATCTAAATGGTCAGACGAGTTCCAAATTGAAATAGATACAGAGGACTGGAGGAGATGCTTCCGACATACGCACTCTGCTTCCCTATCAGTGACTATAGCTGAATTAAACTACAAAATATTAGCCCGGTGGTATCTAACCCCTCAGCGCCTGAGGATCATATATCCTGCCGCCTCTTCCACCTGTTGGAGGAGATGCGGAGAAGAAGTTACCCTTACCCATATATGGTGGTCGTGCCCCTACTTAAACACTTTCTGGAATCAAATAGAACGGCACATTACTAAGATCCTGGGCATTACTATCAAACTTACCCCATCAATCATACTTCTCAACCTCACCCCTAACCTTACCTGTGCCTACCGCAAAAAATTACTACTTCTAATGCTCTCCTGTGCTAAACGGTTAATTCCCCGAAAATGGAAGACGTGTGAGATACCCACTATCGCCCAATGGAAACACGAAGTAAAACACATTCTCACGTTAGAAAAAATGCATTACTGTTTTATAGGTAAACTTGACATGATATCGAATATCCAATTCATATGGGAACAGGGATCCCTCGACCACACTGAAATCGCTAACCCGACACCATCTATATGATGCTATCATCTCTGAACTCCCCCTGCTTAATGAAGCAACAGGGACATAAGTGCGCTCTGTTGCACTTTAATTGCGCTGGACCAGATGGGACGCTATTTTCTATTTCCTATCCCCTATTTTATATTTCATATTTCATATTCCATATTTCGCATTCCACACTACACCTTCCATACCTTCCCCCCCTAACCCTCAATCCTTTCCCCCCTAACCAAACTGAACCCCCCTATATTTTCAATTGATATATTGTGACTTATTTTCAATTCTTAATTTCTCAACTTTAATAAATCTTGAAAATAATAATGAAAATTTGGTAACTAAATACAGATGACTGCCTGTATAGTGAATTGCTGTGATGCTTTTGCTGGACAAATGAAAATGTAACACTGGTTCTTTTTTTTCATTGTACCAATTTTCAATAAAAATCATTTAAACACAAAAAAAAAAACCCTAAAAAGTGTTCCAAACATGATAAACACTTGTGCAAACATCAGATTATATTAAAAAATAATCGATTTTACCCATAACAGTGTCCACCAGTGATTTAAGCCCTATAAACTAAGCCATCCTTCTATACTGAGTCTCAGAAAATGGCTTACCTTTCCTTCCCACATGGGGATTTCTATCAGTCTTCTAGCATTACCAGGTCTTGTTAGAACAAAGTGACTGAACATACCTCAAGCAGTTAAGCCTGCAAACTGTTCCCCCCAACTGAAGTTCTCCGGTACTCAACAGTTCTGTGTGGGAACAGCAATGGATTTTAGTTACTGGTGCTAAAATCATTTTCCTCTCAGCAGAAATCTTCATCACTTTCTGCATCAGAGTAAATAGTACAAACCGGCACTATTTTAAAATAACAAACTCTTGATTGAAGAAATAAAACTACAAATCTAACACCACATACTCTTTACCACCCCCGTGGAGATGCTACTTGTTAGTGCGGCAAAGAGAATGACTGGGGGGGCGGAGCCTGAGGGGAGCTATATGGACAGCTCTGCTGTGTGCTCTCTTTGCCACTTCCTGTAGGGAATGAGAATATCCCACAAGTAAGGATGAATCCGTGGACTGAATACACCAAGTAAGAGAAAGTGTGGTTTTTTTCCATTTTTCCTGATATTTTATAAAAAATGTTTAGTAAATTATAAGATATGATGAAAATAATGGTATCTTTAGAAAGTCCATTTAATGGCGAGAAAAACGGTATATAATAATATGTGTGGGTACAGTAAAGGAGTAAAAAGGAAAATTACAGCTAAACACAAACACTGCAGAAATGTAAAAATAGCCCTTGTCCTAAGGGTAAGAAAATTGAAAAAATGGTCTGGTCATTATGGGGTTACGTTCTGTTTCTCAACTCTATGTTTATTTTATAACATTTTTGCTGTGAAGAAGGGGCATGTTATTTCTGCAGACACAAACTCACAGCTACTTGTATACAACCATTAGTTCTGGTGCTTACATAATACTGCTTACCTTAAGTAACATGTCTACTATGTTTGCATGCCCTTCTGCAGCAGCCATATGGAGTGGCGTCCTGTCCACTTTTGTCCGAGCATCTCTACTCACTCCTGCTCGAAGTAACACTTCAGTTGTGGAGTAGTGACCATACTGTGCAGCTAGATGGAGTGGCGATGTTCCAAGCTGCAATCATATAGAAGACAAACCGAACATGGCTTCAGAGTCTAGGGTCTCATTTTCAGGTATATTAAATAATATACCCATCTTTCATGATATTCCATTTTCTTGTCAATCTTAAATAAAGATACTTAAAGGGACAATTTACCCTAAAATTTTCTCTATTTCCAATGATCGATTTTACCTGCTGGAGTGTATTAAATTGTTTACAAATAGCTTCTTTACATTTATACCAGCATTTGAAATAGATCATTTTGCCTGTGATATCCCTACCTATACTGAAAGTTTCTTTATTTAAGTATAAGCTACAGAAAAGCTGTGTAAAGATAGACAGCAGAATAAATGACACTCTTAGTGGAAGGTAGGAGAGATAAACAATGCAATATTAATTTTCAATTTTTTTCATTAAGGGCAAAATTACTATTTCTCTGGTGGAATTTTATACAGCCACTTTTTACCCTGAAAACTGAGCGTCTTGCTAAGGGGCGTATACTGCATTTTCGTATTTGAAGGATATCTCATACATTAGAAAAAGTGCACAATGAAAATCACAATTTAACAAAATTGTACACCAAAAATCACATTTTCTCAAACACATAAAAATTGTATGTATATTACACAGGAATAAATCGTATTAAACATGCACAACGTAAGTACATTGGATGTGCAAAAACACATACGGCTAGATTACGAGTTTTGAGGTATGAGTGAAAAAGCAGCGTTATGGCTCTTTTTCCCTACCGCTGTTATGACGAGTCTTGCAGGTTTAGCTGCACCGCACACTTTTTTGGCCGGAACGCAACGTAACTACCGCAGCTTTCAAAAAGTCCTTTTTCAATAGGACTTCCACAGTGCCGGTATTACAAGTTTGCCTGGGAGGCCAAAAAGTGAGCGGTACAGCCTATACCGACAAGATCCATACCGTAAACTGAAAGTCAGTAGTTAAGGTTTTTATGCTACAACGCCGTAACATAAAACTCATTACTAAAGTGCTAAAAAGTACACTAACACCCATAAACTACCTATTAAACCCCTAAACCGAGGACCTCCCGCATCGCAAACACTAAAATATAATTATTAACCCCCTAATCTGCCGCTCCGGACATCGCCACCACTACAATAAACATATTAACCCCTAAACCGCTGTACTCCCGCATCGCAAAAACTAGTTAAATATTATTAACCCCTAATCTGCCGCCCCCAACTTTTTCGCTACCTACCTACACTTATTAACTCCTAATCTGCTGCCCCCAACGTCGCCGCCACTATACTAAAGTTATAAACCCCTAAACCTATGTAATTTCAGAAAAGAATATAAAAAGGATGCCAAAGCAATTCAAATCGCCTTCACTTTTCTACTAGGAAATATTTTTGCAACACTGACTGACTGAAATATGATTGTTTCGTGAATGTTATATATATTTTTTTAATGTCTGCAGATTACAACAACAATTTTCAAATTTTTACTTACCCAATCAGTGGTGAAAGGGGCTCCATTTGCCATTAGGATACGAACTTCGTCGTCTTGACCAGCACGTGCTGCCTCTAAAAGCTTCTTTCCCAAATCAACCAAAGACATCTAAATGAAACAAACAAAAACCAACTGTAGACTTGAATACTTTAATTCTTCTATTCTCCTAGTTTATATAAAAAAGGGGGAAAAAATGGGAAAAAGACATTTCATAAAGACAGGAGAAGTATATTGAAAAACATACTGTGTATTATTTCCCCATTTGATTATCAATTTTCTTTTAGGTAGCGTTTCTTACCTAAATAAGACAGTCCCATTATGAATACAGTAGTGTGGCACCGTGGCAGGCTTTTAAAATGTTTCTCAACATTCAAAAGGGAGACTGAAATTACCATTAAAGGAACATTAAACGTTTTAAGATGGTAATAAAAAATGATAAATCTTATATAGAATAAAACTCTGCAATATACTTTTATTATGCATTTTGTCCCTTTATCCTGTAATTTCATTCTGAAATTGTGAGCTTTTCAGTTCCTGTTAGAAATGGAAGTGCATAACACTGTTGAATTCCACACAGCCATTGGCTGCACACTAGTGAACTATTTATAACTGTCCCTAATTGGCCACAGCAGAGAAGGTAATCTAAGATACAACATGGCAGCTCCCATTGTTTTATAGACACTAAAACCTTACACTTATTTTGTCAATATTTAAACAGCTAATATAACTTTAAAAAAATGCATCTACATTTTCACTGAATGCATCATTCTATCTAGCTTTTATTTAGTGTTTAATGTCCCTTTAAAAGGTAAAAACTGAAATGTGCATGGGTGCATTTCAATTTTTAAATAAACGCATTTTTGCAATATACTTTGATTAACAAAAATCTTTTTTTCTGTTTTTATAAAACAAAATGGATAAACTATTAGTTATACTAACAATGGAACTCTATCAAAATTAATTTTGGAAATCTAATATGAGAGAATTTAAATCTGCACAACATTGTAGAAATACTAGATATTTGATTCAATTTCCAGATCACATTCACATCAAAAAAATTCCAAGCATAACTCACCAGTAGCTTTTTGCCTAATATGTATCATCAGGAAATAAGGCATTTCACACCCGTGCTGAGCTGTTTTGGAGTTTTTAGATACTGTTCATATTTAAACCATAGTGTAGGCAATTTTTCAGTGAGAAGCCCACACATATTATCTATTGGTGTTTACTGTCACTTTAATATGTGTATATATTTGGTAAACCACCAATAATCTAGTGAATATATTAGCATTATATGTTCAAGTTCAAGTGTGAGTCCGTACACACTGAGATACTGTTTGTAAATAAACATAATGCTGTGTTATAACGGGGCTCAAAATTTCCACTAGCCATTGGTGAATGAATGGAAATTTAACAGTGGCGAGTGAAAGTCAATGAGTGAATGTCTACAAATATCATCTAAAGCAGGGGTTGCCAACCTTTTGGACCTCAGGGACCACTATACTCTCAATTTTGAATCCCATGGACCACTAACATGAATTATTTTTTTTAAAAGGTACAAACCTCTATATGTGTATGTATATATATATAAACACACACACACACAGTGGATATAAAAAGTCTACACACCCCTGTTAAAATGTCAGGTTTCTGGGGGGCGGAGCTAGCCGTTGAAGAAGCAAGTCGTGTTCCAATGAAGCTCCTGACATTAACTACTTAACTTCAACTAATATCCCCAAAATGTTATTAATTTGCAACTTAGAAGGAACAGTAGTGAACTCTGGACTGAGGAAACTTTAGAGAAGCTGAGATCTGAACGAAGATTTACATTTTATCAAGCACCAATCTGGCGACATTGCACATCTTAAACTAGAGAACCCACAGTTAATCTGGCCTGACAGCAGTGATCTTTTCAGTGAACACTCTAATTTTTCACAATAGCAACAGCGCTTAATTTAACCACCCAAACGGATAACTCCTCAAAAGGGTTGTTGATCTACATCAGAGTTGAATCCTAACTAAGATGGCGACACTCTTATTTCTACTACAACAGTTGGGGGAAAAGATGGACGCCCACTTCCTTAAACTGCGTGAAGAACTTTTGCTGGAGCGGAACACTACGGGTGAGGACTCTAAACCCTCCACAAGGCAACCTCTGCATCTAGACGAGCTATCAACCACCTCCTCCTCCTATCAATCACAGAGGCCTGAGTATGAAAACAACATCACCCATATAAGTATGGGCGCCCACCTACCTACCATCCTAGAAGGTGCAGTTTTGCCTAGCAGCAGTGGGCACCTTGCAGAGCTGGAAGCTTCTGTCGGCCCCTCCGATCGCAACGACTCAGGACTCTCCTCCTCAATCTTACCACCTGTCGGCAGCAAGACTTTAGAAAGTGAGCAGGGATCGCCTACATACTTTTCTTCAGAGGTTTATGGAAACCCCCCACAGACAGCGCTCTCTTTCCGGAGACATTTGATACTCCCTGTGACACCAGCAAAGAGCCCTGTCAGATACCAAGTAGTTGTCGGGCTGGAAATGGCAATCCTCCAGACTGCTCTTCTTTCATACAAAGTCACGATCGCAGCCAGGCTACTTACAACAGAGGTGCTTTTGCCCCTCCTGTTTATAACGCACAGTTTAGGCATCGGCTGAAGTAACGGAGGATCCTGCAGGGAACGGGTGATAACTCGCTTGGTTCCCTAGAACTCTTTACCGCCTTACTTATAAATACGTTCATTCCCTTAAACTCTTGTAACCATGTGGGTTTCTGCTCTAACATTAACTAATATATCGGGTTGCAATCATTTACTTTACATGCTGATTTCTATAACTTACAGTCCAGACTCTCTCACTGGTTCGCTGGGCATATTTATATTGTTTCATAACTTCTATTGTTACGGCTTGGTATAAGTTTGTGTCTTGTTATGTGAGCTTCCACTGGACTACAGTGTATATGCCACCCATGCTCATTTACGTTTACTTTAACAATAATATATTTTCTACTAACAGGAAAGGCCAGTAGTATGACAACAGTATGTTAGAAACCCTGACTGGCACTCTTGTTTGTATATATGTTGGTGAAAATGTACTACAATCTTTTACTATTATGCTGATATAATGCTTGAGGTAATTTGCCCTAGGAGAGTGTGAATTGAAACCCCATTGTCACATACCATCCTCAACAGGCCTATATTAGTTACATAACATAAGCTCAACTACTTTTTGAATTAGACCATCATACCTAGATAGATTATTAGCCTGTACCAACAACACAGATAAAGATGACTAAATCTGGTTTGTATAAGTCTCATAGATCAGTAGAGGTTAATCTTTCTACAAACCCAACCTATTCAATGTTATAAATTGTACATTTGTATTGTCTAGCTTTTTTCATGATGTTACACATGCCAAAATACCTAATCCATATTCAGGGTCTGTGACATAATGTGATATTATTTGCTTGCTAGACTAGTCTAACAAACACTTTAGCCTGTCTGGATTATGCATCTTAAGTCCTAACCTAAAGGAATCTTTGCACTCGATAACAGCTTACTTCTAGGGCCTGAATCTTGTCTCTAGAACATTGATACTTAAACTAACTGACATAGGGCCACTGTTACCCTACAGAATAGGTCTCAATCTTTCATATTACTTTTATGTTTACCACATGGGCTCCCTTGCTGGTTGTCTCCTGTTACAGAGCTAACTTTATTAATTCATATATCCATCTCCTGATAAATAAAGACTAACACTGAGAGGCCACTAACCCACACTCTGGCGTTGCATACACCTTGCGGGCTATCTTAGTGAACTGCAGACTGGATGATCCATACGACATCAACGATTGCTCACATAAATCCCAGTCAAATTATTGAAGATAATTTCTCTGCTCAACTACTCCCCACCCTATTGGACATTGTTATATATATATAACCTAACACTACCCCTATAGTAAAACTGACACATCTCACGATCTACTATTCGCATATGCACCTCCCTGGCTCCTGAGTAAATATGCATATTGATGTATAGACTTTTTACATAAAGTCGAGACTATAGTTTCTAGATCTTGGAGGGTACATTTGGGAAATCACCTCTATAAGCTTCACATTTTGTGCCCCTAATAGCTAGCCTCCCCCTATTGCACCTGGGATTGCCACTTAACTATCCTCCCCCTCCAAATCTACCAGGAGGTCTGTAATGGTGTACCAGAGTATTCTCCTCCATATCAATACCCCCATCTTAGGCCTTACAAGCTAATCTCCTTTAGGGTGTTAATAGAATGTCTTGGCCTCCCGACACCTCTGTTACCACGACTATATCTTTTCCCACCCCATAGATATACATTGCACATATGTTACCCCCCCATAGCTCTTTATTCTAGTCATTGTTCTTAAGACACCCACACTATAAATAATTGTATAAATAGTCTCATGCTGTAGGC